>NC_140167.1:109290227-109467727 GCF_963971535.1 Notolepis coatsorum | reverse complement strand
GGTAAGTTCCAATATGCACATGTCCAGTAGTTCTGCGACTAGGCCCTCCTCGTGTGCTGGCACTAATTACTAAGTCCACACACACTTGCTAAGGTTTTACACTAGCTACTAAACGAACGAACTGCTTGTTAATGCTGCACACCGAACGAACTGCTGTAATACGATTCACACTAAAATGACGACTCTTTACTTCACATTAAGCTAGGTCGAACTTGACGTTACTGCATTAGATCTGACACTTTCACTTGTTCACTTCGCACTTTAGGTTCACACTAGATTAGGTTCACACTACGGCTGCTGCGCCTTCCACAATATATACTCAGGGGGCTTTCTAGTGCCAAACCTCAGCTCTCGTCTGGAATCAATGCGCCGGCACCAGACATGTCCCAACATGTCCAGACTCGCCTTTGAACCTGACTCAGGGGCACGGTACTTGGCGCTGCGAACGTCAAGGGCATTATCCAATGAGGAAAGCGAATATTACTATGATTAAAACGGAGGCTTAAAGGGATATAGCTTATATATATATAAATAATATACAAGTTATATAAAACAATAAAACGTAGATTCTCAGTGTTAATCTGGCCCTTCACAACAGCCGCCTCCTAATTAGTCCGCACCTAATTAGTAAAGGGAGACAGATTAATGGACTGCTCCATACTTGTTGTGAGGAGTAGGGCAATCTACAAAGTCAGTGGGTCATGGTCGTCATCAGGGGAGTCAGGGAGCTCCGGCAACTCTATCAGCTTCGCCACAGGTCGGGTGTAAGTCCGCCCTTGGACTATGACTTCTGCGGCTCTGACCTTCCCATCGGCACCAGTAATCACTCTGCTCACGCGGCCGGCCGGCCACGTAGCTCGGGGTAGTGACTGGTCTATTATCATGACGACTGTGTCCACCTTCAGGTTGTCCCTGTCCTTTACCCACTTCTAACGGGCTTGGAGGGATGGTAGATAATGGAGGAGGAAACGGGTCCAAAACTGGTCGGCCAATACTTGGCTGTATCTCCACATTCTCCGACCGTTCATCTCATCATGTCTGTACACCGCCTGTGGAAGGGCAGGGTCCAGCCGCACCATCAAGAGATAGTTTGGGGTGACTGGGTCGACGTCTGCTACATCACTTGAGACGTAACCAAGGGGCTTAGAGTTCAAGACGCCCTCGATCTCCGTGAGGACTGTCATCAGGACTTCTTCCACCACGGTCTGGGCCCCAAGCACGGTGTACATAGCAGTCTTTATAGAACGGACTTCTCTTTCCCAGGTTCCCCCGAAATGAGGGGCGTTCGGGGGGTTGAACTGGAATGTGATCTGAGCGGGAGCGAGGCGGGTCTTAAGTCCTTCACCCATAGCCAGGAAGCTCTCTCTCAATTCTCTGTCTCCTCCTTTGAAGTTTGTCCCTTGGTCGGACAACAACACAGACGGGGTTCCTCTCCGGGCTTGAAATCTCCGGAAGGACATGAGGAATGAGTCCGTACTCATGGTCTGGAGGATTTCTATATGAACAGCTCGGGTGGTCATACACTTGTACACAATGCCCCACCTCTTCTCTGTCCCTCTTCCTTTCTTGACGTTGAATGGGCCGAAGCAGTCCACGCCCGTGGAGTGGAAGGCCCTCTCGCCGAGTCGGAGGCGGCAGGGAGGTAGGTCGGCCATCATCGGTATACTGGGCTGTGCTCGCCACTTGCGACAGGTTAGGCAAGTCCGTTGGAAGCGACGTACTGCTTCTCTCCCTTGGAGTATCCAGAAGCGTCGTCGGATCTCAGCGAAGACTCTCTCTGCCCCCGCGTGGTGCACCACCTCGTCGTACTTCTGTATGATCAGCTCGGTTATCTTGTGTCGGCTGTTGAGGACGATAGGATGCTTAGCATCGTCAGTCACGTCCGGGGCCCGTCTCAAACGACCACCCACCCTGATGAGGTGCTGAGCGTCGAGCTCTGGGGCCAAAATGAGAAGTCTGCTGTCTGAGGGGACTGGCTTGTCCCCTTTCAGGCAGTCTAGTTCTTCTGGGAATGAGTCTCTTTGGGCTCTCCTTAGCAGAAGGAGTTCGGCCTCTTTGTAGTTCGATGCGTCAAGGTCTGTAGTGGGGGGAACCTCAGGGTGGTGCCACAAGAATGTCCTTTTCTGAGCACTCTCAAGGGTTAAGCAGTCGTCTAGGTTCGGGTCCGTTGGAGCCGGGGCGTGCGTCAGCCCGCAGAACATAGACTTCTTGATCTCTGCCTCCTCTTGACTCGCCTCCCGTGGTGTGGGGGTAGGCCACTTCTCCTCCGGGAGCTTGAGGAACTCAGGACCGTCACTGTAAGGGTTAAGACGTGTGAGGTCGTCTAAGGACATCCCCCGTGTGATGACATCTGCTGGGTTCTGCTTAGTGTCAACGTATCTCCAGCATGCTGATCCTACCAAGTCTTGAATCTCGGTGACTCGGACTCCGACGAAAACTTTGTATCGACAAGAATCGGACTGGATCCAAGTGAGCACAGTCATGGAGTCTGACCACAGGATTGTCTTTCGCACCGTTATGGTGAGTTCGCTTTGTATCAGCGTGGCGAGTTGCGTGCCTACCAGAGCTGCGCAGAGCTCTAGACGCGGGATAGATTGCTGCTTGCGGGGAGCTATCCTTGAACGAGCCAGGACGAAGGCTGTATGTACTTCTCCTCCCTCCTCTCGGGCTCTCAAGTAAGCCACCGATCCGTAAGCCACTTCTGAGGCGTCACTGAAGACGTGCAGGTCTATCTGACACGTCTCCAGCCACACTGTGGGTGGGAAGTAGCTCCGTCGAATGTTCACATCTTGGAGCGAGTCGAGTTCTCCCTCCCACTCTCTCCAGGTGGAAGCCAGGTGCTCGGGTATGGGGTCGTCCCAGCCCTGCTCCTTGTCCCACAGTTCTCGCACCAGCATCTTCGCCCGAGTGGTGTAAGGTAGGATACACCCCAGCGGGTCGTATTGGCTTGCGAGTGTTCTGTATACACTCCGTCGAGTGGTCAGTAGAGGGGTCGACCTTCCCTGTCCTTGGTCCGGGGTGTGTGCTTGTAATGGAGCGAGTCTGTTTTGAAGCGCCAGACGAGGCCCAATGTCATTTCCTGTGCTTCACCTGGGGTGGTCGCCATCCAGGTCTCGCTGCTTGCTGCCTTTGTCTCTGGGGGGAGGCTGCGGAGTACGTGGGGGTCACTGCTGGCCCATTGCCTAAGGTCGAAGCCGCCTTTGACCAGGGAGGCTCGTAGCTTCAGCAAGATGCTTTCCGCTTCTTCTGGCGTTGATACGCTCTGTAGGCAGTTGTCCACGTAGAAACTCCTCTCCACGCTGTGTCTGACCTCCTCGTCGGCTCCAGGGTCTTCGGCCACGTGCTTTTGTAGTGCGAACGTGGCGCAGCATGGGCTGCATGTGGTGCCGAAGGGGAGGACCTCCCATTGATAGATGGAGGGTTGTTCATCGTCGATCCTCTCTCTCCACAGGAACCGCAGCAGGGGCTTGTCTTCCTCCATCAGTCGCACTTGTAGGAACATCCCTTTGATGTCGCCGCTGATGGCTACTTTGTCTTGGCGGAAACGTAGTAGTACGCCGAGGAGGGAGGGGCCGAGTGTCGGGCCGGGCAGGAGCAAGTTATTCAGGTTCTGTAGTCCGATCTGATAACTGCAGTTAAATACAATGCGGTTCTTGCCGTTGTGGTGGACCTTGTGATGGGGCACGTACCAGGATTCAGTCGTCTGGTCTGCCTCTTGGTTGTCGATTTTCTTTATATGTCCAGCCGTGATCAGTTTGTCGATCTCAGCGCGGTATATCATTGCTTGAGGGGGGTCTTTAGCGAGACGCCGCTCGGTGTTCTGTAGATAGCGTTGTGTCGCTTCTTTTGATGCGTGGAGGGTGGGCATCCCCTCCCGCCTCAAGAGTGGAGTTGCGTATCTCATCACTCCGTCGATCTCGACCCTCTTTGTCTTCTGCTCGAGGAGAGCTATGGCGTACTTGTCTTCCTTGGAGCTAACTAGTTTCCGTTCGTTCTTGAAGGGCATCGAGTCTAATGTCCATAGTCTCTCGACGTGCTGCAAGAGGGTGGTGTCGTTGTCGCTTACCCTCGTGTAGAGGCAGCGTGTGGACGTTGGTCGGTTGGAAGACCTGGAGAGGGGGCCTTGGAGCGTCCAGCCCAGGCGGGTCTTGACCGCGGCTGGGCAGCCTCTGGGTCCGATGTGGACCGCGTCCGTTGGGACGATGAGATCTGCGTGGTCAGAGCCTATGAGCAGGGTCGGTGTGGCGCTGTCGATGAACGGTATAGGCAGTCGGCGTAGGTGCGCGTACTTCTCCATCAGCTGGGGGATGGGGTAGTTATAACGTGACAGACCTATGGCATGGCTTGTAAATGCATTAGTGATGCTGTACCGCTTCTCGGGCTGCTCGACCGCTGCTATTGTGAATGAGACGTTTTCGCCCTTTATGGTCTTTAGATCTCGCCGAATAGTACGGATTGTCATTGTTTCTTCGGTACCCCGCAGGCCCAACTGGGCTGCGGCGGAAGCGAGGAGGAGAGTCTTTTCTGACCCATCGTCGAGGACGGCGTAAGTGTCCAGGACCTTGTCCCCGTAGCTTAGGAGCACTCGGACCACCTTCAGGAGCACTCGGGAGCTCCCGCTCTTCGCAGGGTCTATATATAGGACATCTGCTCTCGAGCTGCTTTGTGGTACGGGTCTCCGCTTGTTGCTATCGTGTAGGACATCCAGGTGGGCGCCGTCGCACTTGCTGCATTTTTTCTTCAGGCGGCACTCAGCTGCCAATGGTGCTCCGTGTTAACATCAGTCCTTTGCTTTTGACATATTGAAACAGTGCCCCGCCCGGCCGACGCCATGGGTGGGTCGGCCTGGCGAGTGGCTCGTGGGCTGCTAAAGCCTGTACCGCCACGGTATGGAATTGGCAGCGATTAGAACTGTGTTCGAATTGCTGTTTTTTCTATCAAAAAAATTGTGTCTGGTGGCGGGGCCTTGAGGGCCAGCCGACGTCGACACATCGCGTGAGGTTGTTGACGTTATTAGCTTTGACCTAGCCGCAAGCTATAACCGCTCAGGGTTCCCCTCTCCGCAGGGTTTTTTGGTCTTCTGCTGGAGCGCGGGCGGTATTGTCCTAGGCCCCACACCGCCTCACACCTCGCAGCCAGAAGAAGAGAGAGCACGGCCTCGTCAGCGGCGATGACGAGGCCCTCGACAGGCGGCCATGTTTTTCCCCCGCCAGAGGTATCCTGGGCGTTGAATCGACAGGTGTCCACAAGGCCGACAGCCTTGGCGGCCGAGGGATCGGCCATGTTGGATGGGCTCGGCTTGAACAACAAGCCGTCACCGTCCTGCTGCGAGCAGCCCGCTCTCCGATCACTCCCTCCCCCAACACCAGCGGAAAAAGTGGGCTCTGATTGTTTCCTTTGGCTGCGGGCCGCGTGCCTTCGTTGAAGCGCGGGCGGCCCCACTTTTCGCTTCTCATGGGGACAGGGGCTGACACCCAGTTGATGGCTGAGCATGGGTCTGTCCGTGAGAATGTTGTGCTGTCAAGCGGCTCCCACACCATAAGCTGTGTTGGTTGAGCCTGGTGTTACGTCTGTCAACTATAAGTGTTGTCAGCAGGGGGGCTCGAAACCTTTTGAGGCACACAGTGCAGGCTTCCCCGGCCTCGCCTTCGCCAGGCCAGGTATCATGTTGGTGCCTCCCACTCCTGAAAGATTGGCAGTGGTCTCGCAGGCACGCGTGATTTGGGTGGTAGTAATATCACTGCAGGGCTACGGTGTGTAGGAACCCATGGGGTCCTCACACCTTGCATGTCCGGCTGCAGAACAACTCCTCAGCATGTTCTGGAGGGGTGTTCAGTGGGGGGGCTTTTTTCACCTAGAAAGCCCCCCGTATCAAACCGGCCCTTTCTGTCGGGGTCCCCCCTTGGGTGCGATTGCCTCGAGGGTAGTGTCAGGGTCAGATGTCCCGACACGGAGCGCTCTGCTCGCACGGGTCCAGGGTTGGCTATGCACAGCGGGTGGGACCGGGCCAACTATCTACAGTTCCTGGCGGACCTGCGACACATGGCGGCGGGTGCGTTGGGAGTGTCATCACATATGACTACGGCAGTACCATATGTCGAGGTGGATGGAGAGAACGCTGAGGCGGGGACTTGTGTTTACACAACCCCACCCGTTTTCGGGTTTGGTACAGACCCTATTGTCAGGGTCTCCAGCAGTGACAGCTCTGGTCAACGAGATCCAATCTCTGTGGACGAAGCAAGCCATCGTCGTGGCATTCTCCTCTCGGTGTTCTCTGGTGCCTGAGAAATCGGGAGGGGGGGGGTGTCAGACCCAGGCTGGACCTGTCCCATGGGAAGGTTCAGCATTTTTTGGATCGTCTCCTACCTGTTGAACACTGTCAGGTGGGGGTCTGGTTCTCCTCCATAGACCTGTAGGATGCGTATGCGCATCTCCGATCTTCCATCCTAGGGCTTACCTACGCTTCCTTTGCAGGGTTAGCGTATGAGTACCAGAGGCTGCCGTTCGGTTTTCTCTGGCTCCCCGCATCTTCACCAAGTGCGTGGAGGCCGCACTGGGGCCTCTGCGTCATCAGGGGTTACGGAGTGTATTCTGCCCTGACGACGTTCTGGTCCTTTGCGGTCTAGGTGGATCGTCAGGTCTCGTACCAGGCAGGTCCCTACCAGCCTGGGGTTTGCTGTAGACTGGAAGTAGAGTACTCCTCTTCCCAGTCAACGGTTGGAGGGCTATGGGCATCCCTCTCAGAGCGTGTTGTCGACACGCTCGGGAGGTTCCGTCCTAGGACGGTTACGGCGCTGTCTCACGTCACGTTTTTCACCGACGCCTCCCTCGCTGGTGACACGTCGGGCCAACGCAGTAGGGGGCAGCTGGCAAACCATGCTGCCCGGTCTGCGCTACGTTCAATGTGTTGGTATTGAAAGCGGTCCTTCTGGTCCTCAAGCGGTGTTGATCAGGACGGACAATACGACGTCAGTGTCGTATATCGACAGACAGGGAGGAGTACGCTCCCCCCGTCTGCACCAGGCGGCGAGCGGCTGGCTATGGGCGTCCTCCATCTGCGCGGCCTGAGGGCTCCCCACATCCTCGGCAGGGTGAATGTGGGTACAGGTGTACTGTCGCGGGGCGGTCCTCATCCTGACGGGTGGGGATTACGTCCGGACATAGCCAGGCAGGTCTGGGACCGATGCCGTGCCGCCTGGGATTCTTCCCCATACATCTGTTAGGTCAGTTGTTGGGACGGGTACGTTGAGGAGCGCAGGTTCTTGATCCTGATGGCGCCGGACCGGGGCGCAGCTGTGTGGTTCCCGGTCCTGATCCGGCTACTGGTAGTCTGGAGAGGATGGACCCTTCTGTGGTTGATACCATCCGGAATGCGCATGCTCTCTCCACTGTCGCGCTTTACATGGGCAGATGGCGTATGTTCCAAGTGTGGTGTAAGGCGGGGGGCCGGGACCCTAAAAGGTCTACTGCCCCCTGGATGCTGTCCTTAGTTACCTCCAGTCTCTCCTTGATAGACTGTCGGCTTCGACGGTGAGGGTATATGCAGCAGCTATATCCTCCTATCATGAGGGATTTGAGGGGGATGTCTTGTTCAGCCACCCTCTTGTGAAGCGTTTCCTGCTTGGCGCTCGACGCGTTAAGCCAGTGCAACGCTCTTTGGCTCCGAGTTGGGATCTTCAATTGGTCCTCGGTCGGTTGTCTTTGGCCCCGTTTGAGCCTCTTGAGCAAGCGCCGTTGGAACAGCTGTCGTTCAAGACTGCGTTCTTGCTGGCCGTCACCTCCGCTGAACGCGTGGGTGTGCTTTGTGCTCTCTCGGTACGACCAGAGTGCCTGTCTTTCGTTCCGATTGCGGTGCCACTCTGCGGCCTAATCCTGCCTTCGTGCCTGTAAATATCCGGAGTTCTTCCGCTCCAGGGATATTGTGGTTCAGGCGTTTCATCCGCCTCCTCACGCTAGTGAGTTAGATGCGGGCCTTCACCTGTCATGTCCGGTCCGTGCTTGGGAATTACCTCAGCCGTACTCAGGACCTCGGGGTCACCGATCAGCTTTTTGTCTGTCACGGTGGTTCTCAGGCCGGTAAGGCACTATCGAACAACGCCTGTCCCATTGGTTGTGCGAGGGCATTGCCCTCTGCTACACGTTGGCCGGGCTGGATCCACCTGGGGGCGTCAGGGCGCACTCCACTCGTGGGGTGGCTGCCTCTGCCGCTCTGCTGGGTGGGGCCTCGGTGGAGGACATCTGTGCTGCAGCTTCATGATCCTGCCCGGGGCCCTTTGTAAGGTTTTACCTCATGGACATGACCGGGGGTTCTGTCTCCCAGGCGGTTCTGGGGTCTGTGGCCTTTCCTGCTTCCCGTCCGTTGGTAGGGTAGCAGGAGTGTGTGGGTATGGGCCACAGTGTGTTAGGTCACACGTGTTTCCGCCTGTGCTGTGTGTTCAAGGGGTTCTAGTTCCTCCTTGCCCGCACTCCGGTGGAGTTGACTGCACCCCCCCTTCATTAGGAAGGATGGGGTGACGGGACTCCCCAAACCCCTTGATGTGGGCTTACGGGTCCTCAGGGGGTACATTTGTCGGGCCTCGCGTCCGCTCTAACCCATACATCGATAGGCTTAAGAGCGGGACGCGATAAGCCAAGTATGATATATAACGATAGGTTATGTATATAACCTAGTTATATGAGTACTGGCTGAGCGTCCCGCTCTTAAGCGGCCCTGAGTTCCCTTTTGAGGGATCTTTTACTGGGAATGGGATTTTTTGGAGAGGAAGAGTGTTTGGTGACCAGGCCCGCTGTCTTGTAGGCTGCGCCTCCATAGGGGCGGGACCCGGCAGGTGTGGGTGTATTTGTTTTTTATTCGTTGATGGAGGTACAATAGGTACATGAGATGAGGTATCTCGATAGGCTTAAGAGCGGGACGCTTAGCAGTACTCATATAACTAGGTTATATACATAACCTATCGTTTTAGAGTGCTTGAGGCTGCACAATCACCCCCCCCCCACACACACACACACCTACACACACACCTACACACACACACACACACACACACACCTACACACACACATTGCATGCAGAGAGTTGGTTTAGAGTGTGGGCATGCTGTAGAGAGTTGTATTTCTGCTAAATTCCCATTAGTCTGTCTAAAGAGTTCACTCTGCCGCCATATTGTTAACGAGACCAAGACCAGAACCAAGAATCTATCATACAGTATATATCATTGTTTGTCTTACAATTGGTCAAAATGGACAATTCTGTCCATTTGCTGTAGATGGTATAGATATGGTTTAGAGTGTGGGCATGCTGTAGATGGTATAGATATGGTTTAGAGTGTGGGCATGCTGTAGATGGTATAGATATGGTTTAGAGTGTGGGCATGCTGTAGATGGTATAGATATGGTTTAGAGTGTGGGCATGCTGTAGATGGTATATATATGGTTTAGAGTGTGGGCATGCTGTAGACAGTTGTATTTCTGCTAAATTCCCATTAGTCTGTCTAAAGAGTTCACTCTGCCGCCATATTGTTAACGAGACCAAGACCAGAACCAAGAATCTATCATACAGTATATATCATTGTTTGTCTTACAATTGGTCAAAATGGACAATTCTGTGATAGAAAAATGCATTTCCCCCCACATAGACAAGCTTCCATACATGTGCCATGTGGTGGAACTTCTCCTGTTACTTTGAGTAAAGGAAGGATCTTCCACAAAGGTAAAGAGTACAGAAATGTAAAGGTTTATTTTGGTACCGGGACAATAACCCGAATGTTCACACAGAGCAGACAGCAATATTCTCAAAGTACATTCATTATCATTCATCATTATTGATTTGACACGTTATCCGTTACTAACCGGGCCAAACCCACATGCATGACCAACACTGATGCCAGGATAACTGGTCTCTCTACACCCAACCTAGCAGAGATAAACAATATGGCCATTGCACGCATTGCAACCTCAATAAAACAGGACATCACACACCCACTCAATCACTACCTTACCCTACTGCCCTCAGGGCATAGGTACAGAACACTAGGGTACAGAAAAAGCCTGATCCCCGCAGACATAGGGGGATCAGGAGCCCTCTCTCAGGGGCTCATACAGAACCAAGCATTTCACTGTAAAGTATGTGTATTTTATTGTGATAATTAATAAACAAACTTGAACTTGAACATACAGTAGGCCTCTCTGAACAGGTGTATATTGTTGTCTGTACTGGCTAACCATAACCCTAACATAATTTAGATCCCAGCTACATTATTATGGTGGTTCTCTGTTTTATAGTTTTTAATAAATTGCCCATCCTAAAAGCAAATTTATTTAATGTAGCCTACATCTGTAACAATAATTCTAATTGTATACATGTGTTTGTGTAAGTATGAGTGTGAGGATGTATACATGTATTCATGTAGATTTCTATGTATATGAGTGTGAGAATGTATACATGTGTGTTCATCTAAGTGTCTATCTATATGAATATGTAATACAAATCGCTGCAGTGAGATTCTTTTATAGCTACAGTGAAAATGAGGACCGGCTCTATTGTTTGTTTGTGTGCATTCTTTATCTCCTACATTCTCCTCTTCTCTATTATTCATCCAAGTCTCTGTCTTGTCCTTAATCTCCCATTCTATTTCTAAATCTCTCTCTCTCTCTCTTTCTCCTGATTTTCTGTTAGTTTTCTCTGTCTCGTTCACTTACGCAAGCATTCACACACACACACACACACACACACACACACACACACACACACACACACACACACACACACACACACACACACACACACACACACACACACACACACACACACACACACACACACACACACACACACACACACACACACACACACACACACACACACACACACACACACACACACACACACACACACACACACACACACACACACACACACACACACACACAACGATCTGTGTGAAATATTAAAAGCTTATTCCTGAGCCGTGTGCTGGGCAGGGAAACCCATCTGATATCTGTTTCAGTCATTACCATAATAATTGGCACTCCACTGCACAGGAACAGCCTCCATGGCTGGGATTGAATACTAACCAGAGAAAGATAAAGAGAGAGGAGAGAGAGGAGAGAGAGAGAGAGAGAGAGAGAGAGAGAGAGAGAGAGAGAGAGAGAGAGAGAGAGAGAGAGAGAGAGAGAGAGAGAGAGAGAGAAAAGCAGAAGGAGTTGGTTACTAATGGTTCGTTTCACGCTTTATTATGATGCGGCTCCAGACAGTTAAGTCCCTCCCCCATTGCTGACTCATCCCTCGCCACCTTCCTCCCCCTAACCTCCTGTCTCCATATGCTGTGTGGCGTTCTTTTTTTATGCTGCGTTCTTCTTTTTGAAAAGACAACAACAACAACAACAACAACAAAACAACATAGCTTTCACAGTTGGTTTAGTTCTGCTTCAAGAGGCAAACCTCCAATGAAATGGTTTAGAGTGTGGGCATGCTGTAGATGGTATAGATATGGTTTAGAGTGTGGGCATGCTGTAGATGGTATAGATATGGTTTAGAGTGTGGGCATGCTGTAGATGGTATAGATATGGTTTAGAGTGTGGGCATGCTGTAGATGGTATAGATATGGTTTAGAGTGTGGGCATGCTGTAGATGGTATAGATATGGTTTAGAGTGTGGGCATGCTGTAGATGGTATAGATATGGTTTAGAGTGTGGGCATGCTGTAGATGGTATAGATATGGTTTAGAGTGTGGGCATGCTGTAGATGGTATATATATGGTTTAGAGTGTGGGCATGCTGTAGATGGTATAGATATGGTTTAGAGTGTGGGCATGCTGTAGATGGTATAGATATGGTTTAGAGTGTGGGCATGCTGTAGATGGTATAGATATGGTTTAGAGTGTGGGCATGCTGTAGATGGTATAGATATGGTTTAGAGTGTGGGCATGCTGTAGATGGTATAGATATGGTTTAGAGTGTGGGCATGCTGTAGATGGTATAGATATGGTTTAGAGTGTGGGCATGCTGTAGATGGTATAGATATGGTTTAGAGTGTGGGCATGCTGTAGATGGTATAGATATGGTTTAGAGTGTGGGCATGCTGTAGATGGTATAGATATGGTTTAGAGTGTGGGCATGCTGTAGATGGTATAGATATGGTTTAGAGTGTGGGCATGCTGTAGATGGTATAGATATGGTTTAGAGTGTGGGCATGCTGTAGATGGTATAGATATGCACAAGAGAACAAGGCCACACAGTGTCATACAGTAGATGTGAAGGGCATGATTTGAGCCGGTCATACACAAAGTACCATGCCTGTGAGTCGCCACTAGGGACAGAATGAGTGAGTGACATTGCCGGTCTATGAGGTGCATCTGACTTTGCATCTAAACATGGTATTGAAATTCTTTTATTGGGAAAAACCACTTGAGATACAGTATCTTGTTTTCGAGAGGGTCCCACATTTTGTGCAATGTAACACATTACACACAACAACAACAACAACAACAAAAATTAAATAAATACAGGACATACAAAAACACAACAGAACAAGTACACATTGTAATTCAAAAACATCTAGTCTAGTTAATGTGATCAATATTATTTGACAATTGATGCTTTTTGTTGGAAATTTCAGTCAGTGAGCTCATACTTTGAGCTAATTTTATAGTTAAAATGATTGAGACAACGCAATTTTCTGTCTTCGTTGTGCATGCATGCGTGTGCTCACCACACGTGATACATGTGTCACTATTCTGGCAGTGGCTACTGTTATTATAGTATTGTAATGAAAGGTCTGTTATTTAATGTTTGTGTAAAGGGCTATTTTAACTGTTGATGGGTAGTGCATCAGTAAAGTGAATATGGTATTGTGCTCTTGCCTTGTTTGAATAGGTGGAGAGAGTGGTTAACTGTATTATAATAGTAAATAGAAAAATATGTTGTGCTCTTGCTTTTTTCTTTTTGAAGGTGGAGAGAGTACCATTGATAGTGCCACAACAGTTTTATTTGAGGTTCATAACAGTACATTGTACTAAGCAATTTTTGGCTCATTAGTTTGTGATTCACATGCACTAAAATTCACCAGAATGCAGGAAATTAAGTCTTTGTAACAAAAAAATTCCGGGTGGGGGACCCCCAGACCCCCCACTTAAAAAGTGGCCTGATTGGGGCTATATTTCGCGCTGTATCTCCCGGTATGAATTATTTCCCCAGTCCGGCCCTGCACACACGCGTGCCAACAAACACATCATTTGTGGGGCGGCGTGGCTCAGGGGTAGAGCGGGTCGTCCAATGATCTAAGGGTTGGTGGTTCGAATCCCGCTCAAGCCCATGTCCATCCCACTGCCGTTGTGTCCTTGGGCAAGACACTTTACCTACTTGCCTCGTATGAATGTGTATGCATGTGAATGAATGTTGGTGGTGGTCGGAGGGGCCGTAGGTGATGATTATTCGCCACGCTTCCGTGAGTCTGCCTCAGGGCAGCTCTGGCTGCAATTGTAGCTTACCACCACCGGTATGACTGTGTATGAACGAATAATGGACTCTGTAAGCGCTCTGGGGTCACTGGGGTGTCACGAAGAGCGCTATATAAATCCAATCCATTATTATTATTATTATCAACATTCTCCCCCGCCAGACTCACAGGCACAATCAAATAAAAAGAAGAAACATACTTTTCCGGACAGATCATCTGAGCTCCACTGTGTTTAAATCCAAATAATCCTCTGCCATTGTTGTAAGTAACATGTCATCTGTTCTCTAGTCTTCAGTCTCGTCGTGAAGTTAATTCACTCTGGAAGTGAAACTGAAACTTAAGGATGCGCAAGGATAAGTTGTTAAAGGCAAGTGGATGCCTGAACACAGAATGACACCAGTATCACTGACTACCACGGCAAGCCTATAGAAAATGATTCTATTTAATAATAATTATTATCATAAATATAATATAAAAAAAATTATATAATTATTATAAATAGAATTGTTCTGTTGTACCGAACTCGTACCGAACCATGACCCCAATACCGAGGTACGTACCGAACCGTGGCTTCTGTGTACCGTTACACCCCTAATAGCTACTGTATAGTGGAATATACTGTATTAATATGCCATATACTGTCTTCTTCTCTATGATATTATTATTGTTGGTTTGATGTATTCCTATTGCTAAACAAAATAAATGCATGGAGAAACAGCTTAGCGAGGCAGCCTCAGGCAGCACATCCTTGGCTTGTCAAGAGCCAATCACGCCAGTTGTTCAGTATTGACATTACTAAATGAGATGTCATGCTAATATGTCATGTTCTACAGTAGGACTTACTACTATAATACTAAAAACAAGTCATTAGAATAATAGAAGCCTACTTTGCTGGAACGATTAATTTTGCACGTATACAGGATGAGAACTGGCGCTGCACTGATGGCTGCCCTTCTGATCGCTCCGTCGAGACTGTGCTTTCTTTTGTTAATTTTTATAGTATTAGGAGTTTTATTTGCACCAACTGTTGGTGCATTATATTATATGTGTATGACCGTCAGTCAATCATTGACATTGGATTAAGGAAAACTTACCGATTGGATTGCTCTCTGGATCGGATCGCTGAACAGCAGCAATGGCCCGCCGAGATCCTTTGTTATGGCCATGGCCAAGACCAGGAGAAGCCGCCGCGAAGACGTGGAAAGAGAGCCGGGGTCCGAAACAGACTGAGGTCCAAACGACACAGAACCACATTGCCCAGCATATTGTTGGCCAATGTGCAATCGATAGGAAATAAACTGGACGACATCAGAGCACGGATCCAATTCCAGAGGGACATTCGGGATTGTAACGTCCTCTGTTTCACAGAAACTTGGCTGAGTCCAGATGTCCCGAATCACGCAATAGAACCGGCAGACCACTTCTTCGTTCTCCGCAAGGACCGGACGGCAGAAGAGTCACTAAAGAAGAAAGGAGGCGGCATTGCCTTCATGATAAACAAGGAGTGGTGCGATTTAGGCAACACAAAGGAACTGTCTAACCACTGCTCCCCAGACCTGGAGTTTATCACGATAAAATGTCGACCCTTCTTCCTCCCAAGAGAGTTAACGTCCATCATCCTCATCGGAGTGTACATTCCACCACACGCGAACACTGGGGTCGCACTTTCAAAACTTCACGACGAGGTAAACAAACTCCAGACAGCTAATGTTGACGCTGCCATTTTGGTTCTGGGTGATTTCAACAGCGCGCGTCTTAAAAAGGTGTTGCCGAATTTCTATCAGCATGTGACCTGTCCCACCAGAGGCAAGAACATATTAGACCATGTATACTCGCAATTTAAGAATGGGTACAAGTCACAGGCTCTTAGTCCATTCGGTAAAAGCGATCACGCCGCCATCTTTCTTTTGCCAAAGTACAAACAAAGTCTCAAGCGAACGCCGGTGGTCTCGCGAGAGGTTAAGCGTTGGGCCGTGACGTCAGAGGAGTCACTCCAAGCTGCACTTGGATGCACAGACTGGAGTGTATTCCGTGATAACACAGCCAATATTAACGAATACACCGAAACGGTGATTGACTATGTCTGTACTCTGGTAGAAGAAACAATCCCCTCCACCAAAATTAAAATCTACCCAAATCAAAAGCCCTGGGTAGACAAATCCGTCCGTGAGGCTCTGAAAGTGCGCACATCAGCATACAACACCGGGCTGGTGACAGGCAACATAGAAGAACACAAGATGGCAAGATACAACGTCAGGAGAGCAGTAATAGAGGCAAAACGGCGTTACAGGGATAAAGTTGAACTTCAGTTTGAACAGGCTGACTCTAGAGGCATGTGGCAGGGCCTCAGAACAATGACAGACTACAAAGGCACCCCCCTCAAACTGAACAGTGACATCTCCTTAGCAAATGATCTCAATTCCTTCTATGCGAGGTTTGAGGCTGTGAATAACAACACCAGCCTACAAACCACGGCAATGGGGGGGGGGGGGGGGGGTCTGCTGATGGAGACTCAGTGTTCAGGGTAACAGAGCATGAGGTGAGACGGATCTTTAAAAAAGTGAATATCAGGAAGGCAGCAGGACCGGACGGCATCCCCGGCCGCGTCCTAAAAGTCTGTGCCGACCAACTGGCCCCGGTATTCACTGACATCTTCAACCTGTCCTTGGAACAGGCTGTCATCCCCACCTGTCTGAAGAAGTCCACCATCATCCCTGTACCCAAAAAATCTACGCCCGCTTGCCTCAACGACTACCGCCCTGTAGCCCTCACCTCCATAGCCATGAAGTGCTTTGAGAAGCTAGTGAAGGGCTACATCTGTTCCTCCCTCCCCATCAACCTGGACCCTCTGCAATTTGCATATCGCCCCAACAGGTCCACGGAGGACGCCATAGCCCATGTGCTGCACACAGCAGCATCACACCTGGACAAGAGGCAGGGGAACTATGTGAGAATGCTGTTCATCGACTACAGCTCAGCATTCAATACCATAGTCCCCTCCAAACTCATAGCCAAGCTCAGGGACCTGGGCTTGAACTATGACCTCTGCCAGTGGGTCTTGGACTTCCTGACGGGCAGACCCCAGGTGGTAAGAGCCGGCAACTGCACCTCCTCATCCATCACGCTCAACATAGGGGCCCCCCAGGGCTGTGTTCTGAGCCCCCTCCTCTACTCCCTGTACACACATGACTGCGTAGCACAGCGGAACAACAACACCATCATCAAATTTGCTGATGACACAGTAGTGGTGGGCCTGATCTCTGCCAACGACGAAAGGGCCTACCTGGAAGAGGTAGAGAACCTGTCACAGTGGTGTCAGGAGAACTGCCTCTCCCTGAACGTCAGCAAAACAAAAGAGATGATTGTGGACTTCAGGAGGTCGGGGGTCAAGGACTACAGCCCCCTCAGCATCGACGGGGCACCGGTTGAGAGAGTGAACAGTTTCAAGTACCTCGGAGCCCACATATCCGAGGACTTGACATGGACCACACACATTGACAGTGTTGTGAAGAAGGCACGACAACGCCTCTACTTCCTCAGGCGCCTAAGGAAGTTCCAAGTCAGTCAGAAGATCCTTAGGAACTTCTACTCATGTACAATAGAGAGCATCCTGACCGGCAACATCACCTCCTGGTTTGGGAATAGCACTGCACAAGACCGTAGCAGACTACAAAGAGTGACACGTTCAGCCGAACGCACAATTGGAGGGGGGCTTCCCACCCTCCAGAACATTTACAACAAGCGGTGCAAGGGGAAGGCTAAGAGAATTATTAAGGACTCGAGCCACCCGAACAACTGCCTCTTTGAACTGCTGCGGTCAGGCAAGCGATACCGGAGTCTTAAGGCGAGCACAGAAAGACTCAGAAGAAGCTTCTATCCCCAGGCCATCAGGCTGCTAAACGAACAATAATCACTATGCAACAACCATCAAATGCACACAGCACACACACCCACACGCACACACTCACTCAAACAAACAACACACTGCAGCACCCACTCTCCACACTTTAGATCACACAAACACACTTACACTTTATATTTATTGATAAAGGATTTGCACTACAACTCGTACACCTACTGTGAATTGTACCTAAATTGCACCTTGTCCCATTTCTCCATTTCTGCCTTGCACTATATAGTATTGTATATTAGTACACTGCACAGTATTGTATATTGTATGGTAACTACGTCTATTCTGCATCGAACATTGTACATATGTCTAAACTGAACACTGTGACCTCATTTTTTTTACTTCTAATTTTACTATGTTATCTTATTTCATACTTATCTTGTCTTGCACAGTCTCTGGAGCGCAACAGTAAGAAGCATTTTGTATAAAAGTATTCTGTACTTCTGTATGACAACTATTAAAGAAACTTGAAACTTGAACTTGAAACTTGTGTGTGTGCTCGCACACTGAGGCTGCCTCACTAAGCCGTTTCTCCACACATTTATTTATTTATGGAGCATTTATTTATCCACTCTGGTTGGATGGTGTATTGTACTTGTGCTGTATAATAACAATAAATTTGTATTAGGGATGTTCGATATTGGCTTTTTTACCAATATCCGATATACCGATATTGTCCAACTCTTAATTTCCGATACCGATATCAACCGATACCGATAAATGCGGGGTTTTCCCCCCAAAAGATACAACATTATGCATACTTTTCACAATAAATAAAAAAAAAATTGTTCTTACATGCTTGCCTGGGTAAATAAAGGTTAAATAAATGTAAAAAAAAAATATATATATATATATATAATTAAAAAATAATTTTGAAAACCGATACCGATAATTTCCGATATTACATTTTAATGCCAATATCGGTAGGCCGATAATATCAGACATCCCTAATTTTAATCTCATTTTGAGACCAGTTGCAAATCGCTTCCGCGCTACCTGTTGAATGGATCAGCATGGTGCAGTGCAATACTGCAATGCCTAACCTCTGCTGTTTTGCACACGCCTCATTCACCTTATAAGGAGCTGGCGGGACGTGTCTGTATGCAAATTCAATGAACGAGAATGCGCATTTCAGTTTAAGAATGAGTGACATATTTCATTCATGGGAACCCAGCTGCGAAGATTTTTATGAGTTACGGAGACCATTTCAGGAATCCGGAGGAGGATTTCCATAAATCTGTTGGTACGAAATGCTTACCAAGATATTGTGGCAGATATCATCCCCCGTCCGTCACATGGCTATGTGGAGGAGGGAGATATTACTGCCACGGGCAGAGGAGAGATAATTGAGGAGTTGATTAGGACTGATGGAATACACCTGTGCACCATGTGATCACCCACATCCCACACACACACACGCACACACACACACACACACACACACACACACGCACACACACACACACACACACACACACACACACACACACACACACACACACACACACACACACACACACACACACAAGACACACATAGGATAAAACCCTAGGAGAGATAGAGGAGAGTTGAGTGGAGGTGAGGAAGGAGCAGAGATTGTGGAGAGAGTGTTGTACTGAGTTTGTGGGGTGAGAGGTAGTTGGAAGGAGAGGTGAAAGCGAGAAGGTGTTTGTGATAATGGACCCTGGACTGGCTGAGATACCCCCTTGTGAAACTGACCCTGGACCGGACGACAAACCCTAAGTATTGAACATTCCCTTTTTGTACGAGAGCCTGAATCGTGTCTTGACCTTGGACTGTTATTCAACTACTCTATTGCCCATCGGATTGGTTCTGTTCATCAATAAATATCATTTATTTATTGAAATTGTACTTGTGTGGACATTGAATTAGTTTGTTTCGGTTTGTGTCGAGCCTGAACACCACCAGGCTCGTCACAATATTTACAAAGGCACTTACGAACACGGTCGAGAATGAGGACCAATGAAAGCAGTAGGTACTGTAGGTATAAATTGAGTATAGGCAACATAGTTCAAAGTTGTACAATATGGGTAGCAGAGCCTAGGGTATAGGCAATGGATTCAGAGTTCAGAGTTGATATGGTATGGGGAGGGGGCTGTCATCATGGTACAGAGTTCAGAGAGATGACAGCTGAGGGAAAGAAGCTGTTCCTGAGTCTGCTTGACTTGGAGCAGAGGTTCCTGTAGTGTTTCCCAGAGGGGAAGAGGGCAAACAGTCCATGACTGGGATGACAGGTGTCCTTGACAATGCTGCGTGCCTTCCTCAGACACCATTTGTGATGGATAGACTCAATTGCAGGGAGTGATGTACCGGTGATGCCTTGGGCGGTTTTCACCACCCTCTGCAGTGCTTTCCGGACTGAGGCAGTGCAGTTGCCGTACCAGACTGTGATGCAGTTGGTGAGTATGTAAAGCGCTTTGAATAAAAAAAAAAATCTTAAAAGAAAAAAATCCAACTGTTAATTGAAAAAAAGAAAGAGGAAAATATGCTACTTTGTTATGGTTAGCCAACAGTTACACTGTAACATTGTTTTTGTTATGGTTCAAAGTTGTACCCCAAAGCAGAGATGGACACGCTGAGTAAAAAGTAAATCAAGGGTTTTATTAACCGGAAAATAATTGTCCCAAAACACAAAGTGTTTGGCGCTGCCAAAGTGCAAGGACACAGGTTTTAGGAGAGAGACATGGAACACTGGATGTACATTTAGAATCAAGAATCAAGAGGTTTATTTGTTGCATACATACCAGGGCATACAGTGAAATGCGGGTGGTCATTTAAGGCCTTCAACTTCAATCTCACCGCACTGGAGTTGATGACCAATGTACTTGGGGGTCAACTTCCGGGATTCCGTTTGAAGCGGCAGGTCACGGGAAGACAACCAGCCCTTCTGGCCTGGCTGATAATCGGGAGTAGGGGTGTGTTGACGATCGGCTAGCCTCTGGTTCCGGGCGGCAGTGTGGGTGAGGGCTTCCTGAGCCTCATGCCAAACTCAGCGAACACGTCGAAGGTGCTCCTGCACTGACGGGACTGCCACTGCTGTCTCCTGGCCTGGGAAAAGTGGGGGTGTTGGAAACTGTAACTGAGGGGTACAATTCCCTGACTGTATTAATCAAGTATGGTATCATTAAACCACTACCGTCTTATGTACATTATACTGGCCATACCGTACACGAGTATATGATGAGAACTCCTCCACAATGATACGGTTTCCACACAAAGTTGTCTTTAAGTATTTATTAGCAGCAAGAATACATAATATACTTTAATCGAATGCACTTGTAAGGCAAAGGAATGTGCGTAGGCAAATCAATAATGAATGTCCATTCTCATATTACGCATGAGATAATAATACAACTTGAATATTAGGAATTATATCTAGGGGGTACTGGTAGGGGGGTTCCACCGGTTGTAAGCCAGCAGGGGGAGGCAATGCTCTAATGCAAAGTCTGGGTCAGCGGGGACTCAATAGGCTCCCGGAGGCGGTATATTACTCCCTGCTCAGCAGACGAAAGGCAGCGACTGTAATCCCAGTATGCGCGCAGCACAGGTGGAAGCCGGTCAGCCTCTCCAATAGAGACGGGCTCGAATGATGGTCCTCACGGGCAGGTCCCACAGCAGTGGGTGTAGACGATTCTTCTCCGATCCAACAGCCTGGTCCAAAGCAATAATAATAATCCAGTCGGAAAGGGGGTCTGCATTCACCGGTGTAGATCCTCCGGTGCGCGGTGGTTCACATTAACTAAGTTGAACTGGACGTTATTCAACCAAGCGCTGATACTTTACTATCCTATTCGCACGCGGCTATAAGTGCTCTATTTAGACACACAATTGCTCACTTCACTTGGTCTTTGACTCGTGATGAAGGCTTACTAGTAAGGAGCGAACGATACGTTGAACAAACGTATTAGGATAAAACAAGACTCTATCTTGGGGCAATACGGGCCCACTTCACCGCACGTTACATAGTGGGTGAGGCTTCACTTGGGTAACTCGAACTCGAACTGAACTGCGGACTGAACTACTTCTGTATTCACCTGCGCCATATTTATATGTTGGGGGAACAAACTAGTACCAGCCTTATTCCTGTCTCGTAGTCCTGGGCAGAACCGGGCATGTTGAGACAAGCCTTGACGGTAGCTTTGAACTCGACTCTGGGGGTAAGACACTGGCGCTGGTGGCACGCCATCCAATAAGAGAACGAAATATTATGGTCTGTAGTAGGTTAAAGGGATATTCCGTGTATATGTACAAAGAATACACAAGGGATATCAAACGATATACAAATATTATGCAATATATATCAATCAATAAATACATATATTCGGTTTAATCTGACCCTTTGTAACAGCCGCCTCCTAATTAGTCCCACCTAATTAGCTAAGCAGAGACAGATTAACCGCACTGTCCACTACTCAATGTCCGTTGTGAGGGTAGGCAGTTCACAAAGTCAGGGGTCATGGTCGTCATTAAGCGAGTCGGGGAGCCTTGGCGACTCTATCAGCCTCGCCACGGGTCGGTTGTATGTCCGCCCTTGGCCGAGCACTTCTGCCACTCTGACCTTTCCGTCGGCACCAGTGGTCACTTTGCTTACGCGGCCGGCCGGCCACGCAGCTCGGGGTAGTGACTGGTCTATGGTCATGACGACTGGACGGGATGAAGGGGGGCTTAGGAGGAAGCGGGCCTGAGACTGCTTTGATCTGTGCTTGGCTGTGCCTCCTCCTCCTCCGTCTGTTTATCTTGTTTGCTCTGTACCCCGTCTGAGGAGGGGCCGGTCCCGGCCGCCCCGTCAAGGAGTCGCTTGGGGTGCTGGGTTCGAGGTCAGCTACGTCTGAAGCGCAGCTGAGGGGGGTGGAGTTCCGAACTCCCTCTGGTGCCCACGGTTCTCTCACAGGCCTCTCGCTTAATGTCAATAGCCTCTGCTGTACGAGGGAGTGGCCGGTGTCGCTCGCCTTTGTGTGTAGGCAGCGTGTAGACGTGGGTTGACTGTCAAGTCCGTAGAGGGGGCCCTGGAGCGTCCATCCCAGTCAGGTCTGAACCGCGACTGGGCATCCTTTGGGTCCGATGTGGGCCGCCTCAATTGGGAGAATGAGGTCCGCGTGGTCGGAGCCGATGAGCAGGGTCGGTGTGGCGCCGTCGATGAGCGGTATAGGTAGTTGACGTAGGTGCACATACTTAGCCATCAGCTGTGGGATGGGGTAGGTGTACTGAGACAAGCCTATGTCGTGGCTGGTGAAGACGTTGGTTATACTATACTGCTTCTCGGGCTGGTCCACCGCTGCTATCTTGAAGGAGACCTTTTCACCTTTTATGGTCTTCTGGTCCCTTCTGATGGTGCGTATGGTCATGGTATCTTTGACACCCCGCAGGCCCAACTGGGCTGCTGCGGAAGCGAGGAGGAGAGTCTTTTCAGACCCATCGTCCAGGACGGCGTAAGTGTCACGGGAAGACAACCAGCCCTTCTGGCCTGGCTGATAATCGGGAGTAGGGGTGTGTTGACGATCGGCTAGCCTCTGGTTCCGGGCGGCAGTGTGGGTGAGGGCTTCCTGAGCCTCATGCCAAACTCAGCGAACACGTCGAAGGTGCTCCTGCACTGACGGGACTGCCACTGCTGTCTCCTGGCCTGGGAAAAGCGGGGGTGTTGGAAACTGTAACTGAGGGGTACAATTCCCTGACTGTATTAATCAAGTATGGTATCATTAAACCACTACCGTCTTATGTACATTATACTGGCCATACCGTACACGAGTATATGATGAGAACTCCTCCACAATGATACGGTTTCCACACAAAGTTGTCTTTAAGTATTTATTAGCAGCAAGAATACATAATATACTTTAATCGAATGCACTTGTAAGGCAAAGGAATGTGCGTAGGCAAATCAATAATGAATGTCCATTCTCATATTACGCATGAGATAATAATACAACTTGAATATTAGGAATTATATCTAGGGGGTACTGGTAGGGGGGTTCCACCGGTTGTAAGCCAGCAGGGGGAGGCAATGCTCTAATGCAAAGTCTGGGTCAGCGGGGACTCAATAGGCTCCCGGAGGCGGTATATTACTCCCTGCTCAGCAGACGAAAGGCAGCGACTGTAATCCCAGTATGCGCGCAGCACAGGTGGAAGCCGGTCAGCCTCTCCAATAGAGACGGGCTCGAATGATGGTCCTCACGGGCAGGTCCCACAGCAGTGGGTGTAGACGATTCTTCTCCGATCCAACAGCCTGGTCCAAAGCAATAATAATAATCCAGTCGGAAAGGGGGTCTGCATTCACCGGTGTAGATCCTCCGGTGCGCGGTGGTTCACATTAACTAAGTTGAACTGGACGTTATTCAACCAAGCGCTGATACTTTACTATCCTATTCGCACGCGGCTATAAGTGCTCTATTTAGACACACAATTGCTCACTTCACTTGGTCTTTGACTCGTGATGAAGGCTTACTAGTAAGGAGCGAACGATACGTTGAACAAACGTATTAGGATAAAACAAGACTCTATCTTGGGGCAATACGGGCCCACTTCACCGCACGTTACATAGTGGGTGAGGCTTCACTTGGGTAACTCGAACTCGAACTGAACTGCGGACTGAACTACTTCTGTATTCACCTGCGCCATATTTATATGTTGGGGGAACAAACTAGTACCAGCCTTATTCCTGTCTCGTAGTCCTGGGCAGAACCGGGCATGTTGAGACAAGCCTTGACGGTAGCTTTGAACTCGACTCTGGGGGTAAGACACTGGCGCTGGTGGCACGCCATCCAATAAGAGAACGAAATATTATGGTCTGTAGTAGGTTAAAGGGATATTCCGTGTATATGTACAAAGAATACACAAGGGATATCAAACGATATACAAATATTATGCAATATATATCAATCAATAAATACATATATTCGGTTTAATCTGACCCTTTGTAACAGCCGCCTCCTAATTAGTCCCACCTAATTAGCTAAGCAGAGACAGATTAACCGCACTGTCCACTACTCAATGTCCGTTGTGAGGGTAGGCAGTTCACAAAGTCAGGGGTCATGGTCGTCATTAAGCGAGTCGGGGAGCCTTGGCGACTCTATCAGCCTCGCCACGGGTCGGTTGTATGTCCGCCCTTGGCCGAGCACTTCTGCCACTCTGACCTTTCCGTCAGCACCAGTGGTCACTTTGCTTACGCGGCCGGCCGGCCACGCAGCTCGGGGTAGTGACTGGTCTATGGTCATGACGACTGGACGGGATGAAGGGGGGCTTAGGAGGAAGCGGGCCTGAGACTGCTTTGATCTGTGCTTGGCTGTGCCTCCTCCTCCTCCGTCTGTTTCTCTTGTTTGCTCTGTACCCCGTCTGAGGAGGGGCCGGTCCCGGCCGCCCCGTCAAGGAGTCGCTTGGGGTGCTGGGTTCGAGGTCAGCTACGTCTGAAGCGCAGCTGAGGGGGGTGGAGTTCCGAACTCCCTCTGGTGCCCACGGTTCTCTCACAGGCCTCTCGCTTAATGTCAATAGCCTCTGCTGTACGAGGGAGTGGCCGGTGTCGCTCGCCTTTGTGTGTAGGCAGCGTGTAGACGTGGGTTGACTGTCAAGTCCGTAGAGGGGGCCCTGGAGCGTCCATCCCAGTCAGGTCTGAACCGCGACTGGGCATCCTTTGGGTCCGATGTGGGCCGCCTCAATTGGGAGAATGAGGTCCGCGTGGTCGGAGCCGATGAGCAGGGTCGGTGTGGCGCCGTCGATAAGCGGTATAGGTAGTTGACGTAGGTGCACATACTTAGCCATCAGCTGTGGGATGGGGTAGGTGTACTGAGACAAGCCTATGTCGTGGCTGGTGAAGACGTTGGTTATACTATACTGCTTCTCGGGCTGGTCCACCGCTGCTATCTTGAAGGAGACCTTTTCACCTTTTATGGTCTTCTGGTCCCTTCTGATGGTGCGTATGGTCATGGTATCTTTGACACCCCGCAGGCCCAACTGGGCTGCTGCGGAAGCGAGGAGGAGAGTCTTTTCAGACCCATCGTCCAGGACGGCGTAAGTGTCCAGGACCTTGTTCTCGTAGCTCAGGAGCACTCTGACCACTTTGAGGAGCACTCGGGGGGTCCCGCTATGCTGGTCAATGTGGAGCACTCCTGTTGGTCGGTTGTCACCTGTCTGTGGTGACGCAGAATCTATATGGTGCGAGTCGCACCGTGACTCCCAGTGTCTGCTGTAGCAGTCGGGACACCAGGGAGCGGTCTGGTGGAACTTTGGTGCTGGTGCCACCGCCTCGGCATGGTACATTACCGCGACGGGCCCACTCTGTTGTCCTGGCTGACGCCTGTTGATGTCATGCAGGACCTCCAAGTGGGTGCCACTGCACCTGCTGCACTTCTTCTTCAAGCGGCACTCAGCTGCTAGGTGGCTGCGTGCGCAGCGGAAGCAGCGGCGGTGGTCCTTGATCCACTGACTCACCTCGTCCGTGGTCAGCTTCCCGAAGGTGTCGCATTGGTACAGCCGATGTTCTCCCTCACAGTACTGGCACTCAATCTTCCACTGGTCCTCTTTCGTCGAGGGGGTGTGGTGGTTCTTGTGCTGCGGTACTGATTCGGCTTGGTGCATAACGGTCACCAACCGGCGGTTATCCGTTGATCCCCGAGGTCCGAGTCTTGGGCTTGGTCCACTCCATACGAACGTGTCGAGTCGTAGGCTACTGACCTCCCTGGCGAGGAACTCAGATAGGTCTAGGAGGGATGCCTCTGGACCGTTGGGGTCGCGGTAGTCTCTCTGCCACCGAAAACGCTCTTGTCGGGCGGGAGGGAGCTTCTCTAGTATCCTCTCTACATTAGAGTTAGCGTACAGTTCATAGATCCCCTTTTCCTTTTGGGACCCCAGCGTCCCTACCAGGGACTGTACCTTGATAGAGAGGTCATCTAATGCTCTGTTGTCTCTGGCTGGGGGGAGACGGTCAATGTCTCTTATCTCCTGTATCACATAGTCCCATATGCGTCCATAACGTTGGTCGAGGGCTACTAGAGCCGCGGTGTATGGGGTAGTAGAGCTGGAATATGCCAGCGCTATATTGTGCGCTCTGGGCACCTTCAGGTGCTTGAGTAGGATAGCATACTTGTACGGTTCATCTGGTACGTCGGACAGCATAGTCTCTAAGCACATTCGTAGCTCTGTGTACTGTGCTCTGTTCTCGTGTGTGAAGTCCGGGAACGTCGGTGTGCCAAGGTACGATGCCATGGATGACTGGCACATCGGTGAGCGTTGGGGGAGAGGCCTCCTAGGCGAGTCTCCTCTTACGTGTCGTCTTGGGCTGGTACTTGGTGGGTACCAAGGGCCGGGTACCCAGGTGCTGTTCCTCGGGGCTGGCAGTGCGTCAAACTCACCCGTGAGTTGAGTCGGGGGTTTGTAGCGCAGTGCCTCGGGGCTGACTTCTGGGCTGTACTGGGCCTCCTGGTCCAGAGTACGTTGCTGCTGGTCGGGGCTGTACTGGGCCTCCTGGTCCAGAGTACGTTGCTGCTGGTCGGCTTGACATTCCTCCTCCTCCTCCTCCTCCTCCTCCTCTTCCTCTGCTAGGTCCTGGAGTCTTCGGTTCAGTCTCTCGGCGTGGTCCGGTTCTTCCCGGTTGCTGGGTCTCGTATGGACCGGCCGGGGAGGGGGTTCGGAGACGTGGACAGGATCCTCCTGTTGGCGGGGTCCCGGGTCGCTTGGTCGGGTAGGGGAATGCGTCCTAGACCCTTGTCGTGACGATCTCCGGGAGCTCCGTGCGGAGAGAGGGGGTGTCGCCATGGCAACCAGTTTGTCCATCAGCTCCGCCTGCAGCCGGTCGCGCTCTGCCTCGCGCTGGGCATGGGCTGCGTCGCGCGCTGCTTCGCGCTGGGCATTGGCGGCGTCGCGCTGCGCATTGGCGCTGGCCTGGGCAGCGTCGCGTTGTGCGTTGGCGGCGTCGCGCTGGGCATTGGCGCTGGCATGGGCGGCGTGGAGCTGTGCATTTGCGACGTCGCGCTGTGCATTGGCGGCGGCGTGCTGTGCATCGGCGCGGCTTCTTTCAATGTTCTCTTCCATCTGAAGGCGTCTGGTCTCCAGTCTTATGCGGTCGTCTTCACTCCTTTGTTGCGCCTGGAAGCGCTCTCGCTCGGTTGCAGAATGTTCGCGTTCACGGAGGGCTTGCGCTTGGATACCAGCTCGGCATTCAATACCATAGTCCCCTCCATACTCATAGCCAAGCTCAGGGACCTGGGCTTGGGCTATGACCTCTGCCAGTGGGTCTTGGACTTCCTGACTGGCAGACCCCAGGTGGTGAGAGCAGGCAACTGCACCTCCTCATCCATCACCCTCAACATAGGGGCCCCCCAGGGCTGTGTTCTGAGTCCCCTCCTCTACTCCCTGTACACACACGACTGTGTGGCTCAGCGGAGTAGCAATACAATCATCAAATTTGCTGACGACACAGTGGTGGTGGGCCTGATCTCTGCCAACGACGAGAGGGCCTACCTGGAAGAGGTCAAGGTCCTGGCGGGATGGTGCCAGGAAAACAGCCTCTCCCTGAACGTCAGCAAAACAAAGGAGATGATTGTGGACTTCAGGAGGTCGGGGGTCAAGGACTACAGCCCCCTCAGCATCGACGGGGCACCGGTCGAGAGAGTCAACAGCTTTAAGTACCTCGGAGCCTACATATCCGAGGACTTGACATGGACCACACACATTGACAGTGTTGTGAAGAAGGCACGACAACGCCTCTACTTCCTCAGGCGCCTAAGGAAGTTCCAAGTCAGTCAGAAGATCCTTAAGAACTTCTACTCATGTACAATAGAGAGCATCTTGACCGGCAACATCACCTCCTGGTTTGGGAATAGCACTGCACAAGACCGAAGCAGACTACAAAGAGTGACACGTTCAGCCGAACGCACAATTGGAGGGGGGCTCCCCACCCTCCAGAACATTTACAACAAGCGTTGCACGGGCAAGGCTAAGAGAATCATTAAAGACTCCAGTCACCCGAACAACTGCCTCTTTGAACTGCTGCGGTCAGGCAAGCGATACCGGAGTCTCAAGGCGAGCACAGAAAGACTCAGAAGAAGCTTCTATCCCCAGGCCATCAGGCTGCTAAACGAACAATGAATGAACACTACACAACAACAACCACCAAACGCACATAGCACACACATCCACACGCACACACTCACTTTAAACAAACACACTGTAGCACCCACTCCACACACTTTATAGCACACACCCACTTTAAACAAACACACTGTAGCACCCACTCCCCACACTTTATATTTATTGATGAAGGATTGCACTACAACTCGTACACCTTACTATAAATTGTACCTAAAATTTTACCTCATCCCATTTCTGCTTTGCACTAGATAGTACTGTACATTAGTACACTGCATAGTATTGTATATTATATGGTAACTCAGAACATTGTACATATGTCTATACCGAACACTGTGACCTCATTTTTCTTCTTCTAAATTACATGCTTATTATGTTATTTGATACTATCTTGTCTAGCACAGTCTCTGGAGCGTAACAGTAAGAAGCATTTTGTATGAAAGTATTCTGTACTTCTGTATGACAACTATTAAAGAACTTGAACTTGAACTTGAGTTGCGCGTGAAGGCGCTCTCGTTCGTCTGCAGCTTGTTCGCGCTCGCTCGTCTGTTGCGCTTGGAGTCGATCGCGTTCACCCTGAAGTCGATCGCGTTCGGTAGAGGCTGCCAGGGTGGCGATGAGTGCCTGTGCCAGCATCTTGTCCGCCTCGCTGGGGGAAGACGCCGGTCGAGGCGATCGGCTCCCGGCAGTACTCGTTGGAGATCCGTTCTCCTGTCGCGTACCGAGGAGATCCATCTCCTGGGTGCGCGTCTCTTCTTGTGGTGGGTCGGGTTCCGTCCCGGGAGGACTTTCTTTATCCTGGAGCTCTCCGGGGACTGTCCCGTTGGCGTTGTCTGGGGGTAAAGTCATGTCATGTCCCTCCTGGTCCCCCCCGTGAGCTTGGTCAGTTACGTTAGAACCCACTAGGGTCTCTACTGGCGGGGTAGCCTGGTCGGTAGGGTTGGACATAATTTTACTATCCGCTTTTTCCGCATTTACCGTCTGTAGAAAGCTAGGTAGTATATTGGCAACGTAATCCTCTAAGTACTGAGGTGTCTGCCGTCTACGCTGCGGGCGATCTAGCTTAGGAGAACCGTTTGTGGAGTGTTCATCATCGGCCATGTTAATATTAATATTATATTAATATTACGCTAATTCTTATCCGGGGCTCGAAGGACCAATTGTAACTGAGGGGTACAATTCCCTGACTGTATTAATCAAGTATGGTATCATTAAACCACTACCGTCTTATGTACATTATACTGGCCATACCGTACACGAGTATATGATGAGAACTCCTCCACAATGATACGGTTTCCACACAAAGTTGTCTTTAAGTATTTATTAGCAGCAAGAATACATAATATACTTTAATCGAATGCACTTGTAAGGCAAAGGAATGTGCGTAGGCAAATCAATAATGAATGTCCATTCTCATATTACGCATGAGATAATAATACAACTTGAATATTAGGAATTATATCTAGGGGGTACTGGTAGGGGGGTTCCACCGGTTGTAAGCCAGCAGGGGGAGGCAATGCTCTAATGCAAAGTCTGGGTCAGCGGGGACTCAATAGGCTCCCGGAGGCGGTATATTACTCCCTGTTCAGCAGACGAAAGGCAGCGACTGTAATCCCAGTATGCGCGCAGCACAGGTGGAAGCCGGTCAGCCTCTCCAATAGAGACGGGCTCGAATGATGGTCCTCACGGGCAGGTCCCACAGCAGTGGGTGTAGACGATTCTTCTCCGATCCAACAGCCTGGTCCAAAGCAATAATAATAATCCAGTCGGAAAGGGGGTCTGCATTCACCGGTGTAGATCCTCCGGTGCGCGGTGGTTCACATTAACTAAGTTGAACTGGACGTTATTCAACCAAGCGCTGATACTTTACTATCCTATTCGCACGCGGCTATAAGTGCTCTATTTAGACACACAATTGCTCACTTCACTTGGTCTTTGACTCGTGATGAAGGCTTACTAGTAAGGAGCGAACGATACGTTGAACAAACGTATTAGGATAAAACAAGACTCTATCTTGGGGCAATACGGGCCCACTTCACCGCACGTTGCATAGTGGGTGAGGCTTCACTTGGGTAACTCGAACTCGAACTGAACTGCGGACTGAACTACTTCTGTATTCACCTGCGCCATATTTATATGTTGGGGGAACAAACTAGTACCAGCCTTATTCCTGTCTCGTAGTCCTGGGCAGAACCGGGCATGTTGAGACAAGCCTTGACGGTAGCTTTGAACTCGACTCTGGGGGTAAGACACTGGCGCTGGTGGCACGCCATCCAATAAGAGAACGAAATATTATGGTCTGTAGTAGGTTAAAGGGATATTCCGTGTATATGTACAAAGAATACACAAGGGATATCAAACGATATACAAATATTATGCAATATATATCAATCAATAAATACATATATTCGGTTTAATCTGACCCTTTGTAACAGAAACCATTAGAGGTCATAAATGGAGACATACCTGTGGTGGAGCAGACCAGGCCAGTTATGAGCGTACTCCACCCATGGCAGGTGGGTGGACCAGGAGGCCGGGTGGAGAAAAGCAACACAGCGCAAAGCCGCTCCCAGGTCTTGGTTGGGGATGATATCCTGAAGACAGGCTGGCCGACGCCCCCAATGCTTGACAGAAGGCTTTCCAGACCTGGGAAGAGAACTGCAGCCCCCTGTCGGACATTATGTCCTGAGCGAAACCATGGAGCCTAAACACATGCTGCACCAGGAGATTGGCAGTCTCCTGAGCTGAAGGCAATTTGTGACCAGGCATGAAGAATAGGGTCTTGTTGAGCAGTCTTCCAATAAATGTTTACATTATATGAAAGCACAGGTTCTTACCATCAAAATAAGCTCTTGTACAAATCGGGCGGATACATTTAAATCTATGTCTTATTAACAAAGCCCGTTTTGAGCTACAGAGCTTCAAAGGGGCTGTTGGCTGTTCTCTTAACCTGTTAAGCCCTATTTTCTGAAAATCCGCCTAAAATACATACCTAAGTAAATCTACGATTGCTCCACTTCTACAAGGTCCATTTGCATGTTCTTATCTAGGTATCTATGGACATCTATGGATCTCAGGGAATGTATTCCCAGTGTCAGAAATATTGTGTCTGAAGGGCGGCCGGGTCGATTACCAATAACCGCGTTAGCCTCATTAGCCTCACAGGCCGAACGCCTGGATGGCTATCAAAACAAGGCCAGATCGGGATGTACTTTAATTGAAAAAGATCTTACCATCGTCCGGTGGGATGTCCCCGAGCATTTCCCCGTTATCGATCGCCATCTGGTAGATCGATATGTCCATTGGCTGATGATAAATCCCCTTATTGCATGGTGAAATCTGCGATCCAAAACGTAATCCAAGCTACAGGCTACACATCTAGAATCCTGCTAACTGAAATCTCAATTGAAAGTAAAAAAAAAAGACTGATCCGTTCAGCCACAGGGCACACTGCATCATCGCGATAGCGCCCCTAAGAGGATCTGGCCAGTATTGCACCTTCTCGAATTCATAGAGTAGGGTAAATCTGCAGTGCCGCTCGGCGACCTTGAATAGGTTATTAATATGGAATAAAATCAATAACAACTTCTCACGGATTTATCCGTGCTTCTGTCCACAACGCATGGATTCGAAACACGGATAATTACGTGGCCCGTCCCGAATGTGTTAAGGGAGGCACCTATTGATTTTGATGACCTTGTGACCTTTCCTCCAGTGTCACCACCAAGCATTTCTGTTTCCATTCTCCATTCTCCATTTCCAACTTTCCATTTCCACTCTTGCAGAGTTCTTTTGGAACATTATTTTAGTTGGTATACTTTGTTTAAAGATTTTATGCTGATTTTACTCTTTTGTTTGTTATATCATTCCAATAGATGATGAACAGGGCTTTTAAGGTGATGAAATAACTGCGCCCAGGCAGCAGTGGTTCGGCAAAAAGAATTCAGAATATAAATCTGCTTAGAAAAAAAAAGTCTAATACATTTATTTTTCTCCACGTGGTAAATACACAGGTATAAACAGTAACATTTTGGAGTTGTATTTGGAGTGTATTTCGTGACTGTTGGGAACTAGGCTAACTGGGCAGCCCTACTTCCAGCGAATGACACTAAGCTAGGCTTTCGGTGCAGGTGTTCCCTACTCTGAATGCATGCACAGAGAAGAAAAGGTTATGTATCTGCTTGTCTAACTCCGAGGTAGATGGCAAATAAGGCAATTTCCCCAAAAGTTGGCGTGTTCCTTTAAAGAGGGCATCAGATGTCTTGATAGTGTCAGATAGTGAGTGTGTTTGCATTGACAGTGTTGTGAAGAAGGCACGACAACGCCTCTACTTCCTCAGGCGCCTAAGGAAGTTCCAAGTCAGTCAGAAGATCCTTAGGAACTTCTACTCATGTACAATAGAGAGCATCCTGACCGGCAACATCACCTCCTGGTTTGGGAATAGCACTGCACAAGACCGTAGCAGACTACAAAGAGTGACACGTTCAGCCGAACGCACAATTGGAGGGGGGCTTTCCACCCTCCAGAACATTTACAACAAGCGGTGCAAGGGGAAGGCTAAGAGAATTATTAAGGACTCGAGCCACCCGAACAACTGCCTCTTTGAACTGCTGCGGTCAGGCAAGCGATACCGGAGTCTTAAGGCGAGCACAGAAAGACTCAGAAGAAGCTTCTATCCCCAGGCCATCAGGCTGCTAAACGAACAATAAACACTATGCAACAACCATCAAATGCACACAGCACACACACCCACACGCACACACTCACTTAAACAAACAACACACTGCAGCACCCACTCTCCACACTTTAGATCACACAAACACACTTTATATTTATTGATAAAGGATTTGCACTACAACTCGTACACCTACTGTAAATTGTACCTAAATTGCACCTCATCCCATTTCTGCCTTGCACTTTATAGTATTGTATATTAGTACACTGCACAGTATTGTATATTATATGGTAACTCAGTTACGTCTATTCTGCATCGAACATTGTACATATGTCTAAACTGAACACTGTGACCTCATTTTTTTTACTTCTAATTTACATGCTATACTATGTTATTTTATTTCATACTTACCTTGTCTTGCACAGTCTCTGGAGCGTAACAGTAAGAAGCATTTTGTATAAAAGTATTCTGTACTTCTGTATGACAACTATTAAAGAAACTTGAAACTTGAACTAATAAAGTGAAAAGAGAAAAGTCTTTCAAGTGTGATAATGGAATGAGTGAACAGTATAGTTAAAAAAAAGAAATTGGTAGCACTTTATAATAACACCCTGTTATAATACATTTATAAGGTATTTGTGGATAATGAACTAATCATGAACAAACCATTTATATACATTCATAAATGATTGCCCACGTGACTGAACTCAAACTGGAAAGAAACAGACTAAGAAACGACGTAAACTCCATGATCAAAACTCCAAAATAGAATTTCATCAATGACAAAACTGAGGAAAACAAAAACAAACGATGTGAACTTTGGAAATTACTCAATAATCAACTAGGCTGCAGTAAAAAACATAAAACCAGATTCACAAACATAAACATAAAAACGGACAACACGCTCATCACAGACAAGCTGGATGTAGCCAATTACTTAAACATTTTCTTCACAAATATAGCCACAACACTGGTAAACAAACTACCCTCCCACTCAGGGCATTATGGGGTAGAACACATAGTAGCTTACTACAAAAACCTAGGGGTCCGCATGGACGACTTCAAGCTGGAAATGGTAACAACAGATGAGGTACTCAAAAAACTGAGCGCCCTCCAACCTAACAAGGCCACTGGCCATGACAACATCCCCTCCAAATTCCTCAGAGACTCAGCAGCCGCAAACACCCCAGTCATCACACACATAATAAACCTCTCCATAAAACAGGGACACGTCCCCAAGGACTTCAAAATTGCGAGGGTGACCCCTCTGCACAAAAAGGGCAGCAAATTAGACCCAGGCAACTACCGCCCTGTTTCTATTCTCACCTCCATCTCGAAAGTCATGGAAAAAAATTTCTACGACCAGGTCGAAAAGTACCTAGCGGGAAAAAATCTAATCTACGAATTCCAATCGGGCTTCAGAACATCCCACTCCACTGACACATGCCTTCTCTATTTGAACGACCACATCAAAGAAGAGGTGGACGCGGGCAAATACTGCGGCATGGTCATGCTGGACCTACAGAAGGCCTTCGACACTGTCAATCACTCCATTCTGATTGACAAGCTAAAAGCAATTGGTTTTGATAGTCTATCAGTGAGCCTTGAGGGGAGGGAACAGATGGTGGAGGTAAACAGTACCCTATCCCCCCCCCTCACAGTGAGCTGTGGTGTTCCACAAGGAAGCATACTAGGACCTCTACTGTTCCTAATTTATGCAAATGACATGTCGTCAGCTTGTGACTGCAACTTGTTCCTGTTTGCGGACGACTCAGCCCTGCTGGTCTCTGACAAGAACAAGTTACAGGTTGAAAAAACCCTCAGCTCGGAACTAGGCAAAATCTGCATATGGCTCGCTGATAACAAACTATCATTACACATGGGCAAAACAGAGTCACAAAAAAATATTGTCACAAGGAAAGATGAAATTACCTACCTGGGTTTCATCCTAGAGGCTAATCTCTCCTGTGACAAAATGGCATCCAATGTAATAAAAAAAAGTCAACCAACGAACTCGATTCTTGTACCGGATCTCCTCTCTGGTAAACAAGAATATTCTGAAGACTCTGGCAGGAGAACTCATTCAAGGGTACTACGACGTTGCTGGCACCTCATGGTACCAAAGCACCTCAAAGGCGCTAAAAACAAAGATTTACAAACATCTCAAAACAAACTGGTCAGACTACTGCTTGACCTTACTCCTAGAACCCACCTCACCCCTGCCCACTTTGACAACCTAGGATGGCTTAGAGTAGATGACAGAGTACAGCAACTTGCAATGGGCCTGGTCTACAAGATACACTACACGACCAAGGTACCCATGTACATGTCAAAATACTTCCCAAAGGTCAGTGAATACCACAATCACAACACCAGAGGGAGCTCCACAAATCATGTTAAACCCAGATTCGGCTCAAACAAGGGACTAAACACGATTCGCAATTATGCCACATCAATGTGGAACGCCCTACCTAAAGCTGTAAAGGAACGTGAATCACTACCCACTTTCAAAACCACTCTCAAAGAACACCTACGGGAGACTGCAATTCGAAACTGGCCCCTGTAAATGTCTTAACCCAACCCCCTCCAATGTACAGTAATTTACAGTATGGTTTTGTCAATATTCCAATGTACAGTTTTGCTTGTTTGTACAGTGTTCCCCCCCCAACCCCCTCCAATGTACAGTACATTTCCTAGTATGGTTGTTAATATTCCAATGTACAGTTTTGCTTGTACAGTTGTAACAGTGTTTCCCCCCCAACCCCTCCTACCAACCCCCCCCCCCCCACCCAACCCCACCCAACCTTGTCCAATGTACAGTTTTTACGTCAAATGTATATACTCCCTTTTCTGGACTCTTTTTGTATCACAAACAGTACTGTATTTGCACATCTGGTATATCATAAATGTATAGATGTAGCAGTACTGTCTATCTGTATGTCATGTATGTCATATTATGTCCTGATGAATTGAAAATGGGGGACCCTGATGTAAACAAGATGAAAGTCTTTCTCTGGTCTGCATCCCCTTAACAATTGTGTGTATTGAGCTGTACTGTATTCTGCAATCTGTTAATAACGTTTTCAATCAATCAAAGACTATCTGTATTGTACTTTTCTGATGTCATGAAGTATTCGGCCTAGGGGACCATGACGATGTTTTCTAGCAAGCCACTCATGCCACTCAATGACTGCCAGGTGATCTTCAAGTGACTGCTCTGTGCGGTTCCCCCTGAGTCTCCACACCCTCTCCTTATATGTTCTCCAGGCCCCAGCCATCCTGCCCCTTCCATACTGTGTTTCGGGGAAAATGGCAAAACAAGAAAGAAGAGATTGACATTGTTACGACCCTGGCTCAAAGGCACGCAACCTATGTGCAAACCAACACCAAAACCCTGTGCTCTAACTCAAAATGCTACCATGTCAAGGAACTATTAGTGTAAACCAAAGGACAAGGACTGGAAGAACGTGACAGCTCTTCCTCTAAGCACAGCCACTGCATGTGTGTTACCAGGGCTGGTTTTAAAGCTCCCAGCAGGTAACCAATCAGCACTAATTAGCTAATTGGCAGCCCTCAACCTGCATGCACAGTGACACAGGAGTGATCAGGCTCCTGGTACATAACACCTCCCACACCAAACTGGTTGCCCCAGAGGCAACCACCACACAACAACCCATAAACAAAAACAACAAAAACAACTGTGACCCATTAATTGTCAGGGCCACTACCACAACAGCGATAGCGGGTCGGCCCCCGTCGAACACGACCACCACCCGTTTTGTATGCTCCCTTTCAACAGGCCCCTCCACCGATACCGACCTGTCAAAAATAGACTGCAAACCAAAATCAATCTGAGAACTAATCTCACTGCGCTCAACAGAACAGAACACAGCAAAACAAAAACCATATATCACTGATACCACCACCGCGCCCATATCCATCCCACCTGGCACTGGCAGTTCAGGATACTGCAAACCGTGAACATCCAGAGTAGGATGTACCGCCTCAGGTACAGCCCCACCGTCCCTGGAACATGGCAGTACGACAGTCACAAAAACGTCTGGAACACCATCTAAAATGGCGTCACCCAAAATAACATTGTCCTGATCAAAATCAAAATGGCTGCCACTCAACAGACCAGGTCGCGAAGGCGGCTCCTGCTCCACAGGACACAGGTAACTAGGTTGACCATCACACCTAGTGCATGGCAGAGAATCAGTGTGGACATGTGGATCAATGTCAGAATCATCAACTGACATACTGGGACCATCCTCGCCCACAAGTGAAACATTAGGGACAATAGAGCTAGTGTGGCAAGGCTGGCAGCCTAAGTCAGGCTTAGTAGCCTCTCCAACTAGAACGGTGTCACATGAAACAACAGCACCTCTCATAGCATCCTTCCCACCCTCATCCTCCAATTCGTTCGTGGCCTCAGCCACCGTACAGGCTGGGAAGACCTTGAGACACTGCGCTGCCATATCATCTCCTGCCACATGCTTCTCCGGCACGCATGTCAACTCTGGTTTCACCACCGGGCCTAACACAAAGGCACAATCAAGAGAATCATTATGCAGAGGTACATCCACAGTGTGCTTTCCAAAATTCTCAACAGGTACACATTTTAATTCAACAAAGAATGTGTCACTAAGTGTAATGTCCCAAGTCGAAGTATCAGCAACATCACTTTTGTCCTTTGACATTTCCCGTGCCACAGCACACACAGGGAACACTCCTGGATGTTTCTGTGCCAGCTCATTAGGGACCTCAGAAACCAAAGGAATGGGAGTTACAACCGGAGTAGCCAACACTTTGTCACCAGCCAAATCATTCCCTAGAATGAAGGACACCCCCTTTATGGGAATGTGAGAACATACCCCCACAACAACATTGCCTGATACTAAGGGAGAATCGAGCGTGACCTCATGCAAAGGTGCATCCACAAATCCACCCCCAAAGCCCCGAACAACGACACCGGAATGCAAAGAAGAGTTTTCTGAAAACGGCAAAACCCCCTCCAGAATGAGGGACTGAAAAGCACCGGTATCTCTCCAAATTGTTATAGCCTGTTTGGACTCTAGTGCATTAGTCAGGGAAACAAATCCATCCATCATAAACCTTGAGGAACCCTCAAGCTCTTTGTCCACACGTTTGATACTTCCCCCATCACCATCTAACGTTGGCATAGGCGTTCTGCATATGGTTTCTACCAGAGCCACGGTTCTGAAATGTTTCTGCTCAAGCACCGGGCACCCAGCAACGATATGACCAGGTTCTTTACAGTAGAAACAGATAATCCCTTCTGGGAATGCACCAGCAGAACCACCCCGCCTAGGAGGTGAAGTTAACTGACCAGCAAACACAGGTTTTGGGAAACGGCCCCCCTGAACAGGACGCCTATCCCCGGACTCAACACGGTAGTCCTCCAAAAACACGGACTTGTGTGTCAACACAAACTCATCAGCGAAGACAGCGGCGTCGCCTATCTTCGATACCTTACGCTCATTTAGATGTGTGGAAACGGTATCAGGAACACATCTTTTAAATTCCTCTAGGAAAATCAACTGCCTAAGCTGCTCTCTTGACTCCGCCTTCTGAGAAGTGCACCACCTGTCAAACAGGTTCTCCTTCTCCCTTCCAAATTCAACATAAGACTGTCCCTCCGACCTGCGATAACCTCTAAAATGCTGACGATAGGCCTCGGGGACCAACTCATAAGCCCTCAATATGGAAGCTTTAACAAGCTCATAATCAGCGCTTTGTTCAAGGGACAGAGCAGTATAGGCTTCTTGTGCCCTACCAACTAAAACACATTGCAGCAGCAGTGTCCAGGCGGTATCAGGCCACTTCAATGTGGTTGCCACCCGTTCAAAAAGGGGAAAATATCTTTCCACGTCTTTCTCAAAAAATGGAGGCACCATCCTAATATTCCTGCCTACATCAAAACCGGAACGTGACTCTGGATGCAGAGCACCCGCCTGCAAGGCAGCATGCTTAAATGCAAGCTCCTTCATTGCACGATCGTGCTCTCTCTCCTCTCTCCTCTCCTCTTGTTGTAGCTGTTTTTCCTTAAGCTCCCGCTCTCTCTCATCTCTCCTGTCCTCTTGTTGTAGCTGTTTTTCCTTAAACTCACGCTCTTGTTGTAGCTGCTTTTCCCTAAATGCTAACTCCCTAGGCCCCCAATCGATGGCAACACCTTCCGCCACGCCAGAGAGTTGTGGAGACACCTCAGACAAAAGAAGCCCATCCACCGTTGCCACAATCACCTGCTCCTCAATGAGTATAGCCCTCAAAGTCCCCAAGGCAGTCGTTTTTAACCGCTTCTCACTGGCAGTAAGCTCCACATTGTAGTGCACAGCAAGCTTCAGAAGCTGCTCTTTGGAAAACATCTCGTCAGAGGGGTCCTCAACAAAATCCTTAATGGTAGCCATCGTTACTGTACCAGTCACCACAAGCTACTCACTTTACCTTACAGTCACGAAGAACCACTAACGAACCACGAAGAACCACTAAAGAACCACTGAAAAACCACTAAAGAACCACTGAAGAACCACGAAGAACCACTGAAGAACCATGAAGAACCACTGAAGAACCACTGAAGAACCACTGAAGAATGCTAATGCCAATAATAACAACCATAAAGGGACGCGGTGGAAATGTGTGCTCTACTGAGCGCACCTTTCTAATTTACAAAAAAATAAAAAATAAAAAACAACCACCCCGAAATAAATAGATGTGTCATACACGCAGGGTGTTAGGTGCTAACAGGTATGCTAACCAAACACTCAAACCAAACAAAACAAACACAACAAACAAATTCAAACAGGTGGCCCTTCTAACCTGATATGACTACTTATGCTTCTACATCTAAACTGCAGTCACAACCGGCCCACCACATGTCTACCCTAAGAAACACTAAATCAGGCCCTACCACACTACCTGTGTTTTCTGGCCCCCTAATCTACCTACCCTTAAGCTAATGCCCTGTAGACCTAACCATCTTCAACCACACCTGCTACCAGCCAAAGATCATATTTGACCATCCACCCGTCCAGTACATGGTATGGTACCAGACAAGTAGATGGTGCTAATCCCTTCCCTGACTGCCCCAGGAGTACGTGGTGCACAGGAAGCTAACCAACAACCAGAAAATAATGTCCCTATCTACATGTGGTGCCCACTAAACTATATATTTTAACAGGATAAGTAGTCACATCAAATTACAAACAAATAAGGCATACTCACCTGTTTGATGAAACGGCTCAAGCCCCCACGTTACATAATATGTAACGAACACCACCCAAACCATAACACCATGACACCCCGTGTAACACAAAAAAAAAACACCAAACACATTTCTAGGGGTAAAATATCCCGGACGAGCCCCTAACTGTTACGACCCTGGCTCAAAGGCACGCAACCTATGTGCAAACCAACACCAAAACCCCGTGCTCTAACTCAAAATGCTACTATGTCAAGGAACTATTAGTGTAAACCAAAGGACAAGGACTGGAAGAATGTGACAGCTCTTCCTCTAAGCACAGACACTGCATGTGTGTTACCAGGGCTGGTTTTAAAGCTCCCAGCAGGTAACCAATCAGCACTAATTAGCTAATTGGCAGCCCTCAACCTGCATGCACAGTGACACAGGAGTGATCAGGCTCCTGGTACATAACAGACATTGATTCAGAAACATTTATGATGTGAGCAGAAATTGGAGGTAATTCATTTTCATTAATCATGGTTGAATATACTGCATCCATATTTTTCCAAAATGGTGACATGGTTATGATGACCAGCTTAATAATTTGCAATGGTTAATAGAAAGGTACAGGCTACTTGCCTTTCTTTTATGTCTGAAGTGACTCTCATCGATCACAACAAAGTGTCTTCTCCCCCCATGCACTGTCCTTTTCTTCTTCTCAACTTCTCCATCGCCTTCACGCAGGCCTGTCTCGAGGCCATGTTTAGACGGAGAGTCTCAACAGAAACCGCGGAAGTCGTCTTGCGTTCTCACTTTTAATTTTGCGTTTAGACTAGTGTTTTGGGAGGGAATTCTTCGTGCGTGCGTGCGTGCGTGTGTGCACTACATTTGTCAGGTCAGATACGCAGAAAATATAATTTAAATAAGGGTGGACATGGAAAACATTTAAAAAACAACTATGTTTTATTGAACGTTTTTAATTGATTTTGTTTAGTAAACTCTTTGGTGTTGCAGTTACAATACCCCGCCAACAGGTGAGGGTGATGCAGCCCCCTCAGCACCCCTCCTTCCCACAACTGCGATTCTATAGGTATGTGTGACAGACACACTAACACATACATGTTAGTAACCTACAGTGATGGGAATAACGGCACTATAAGTAACTTCGTTACTAACGGCGTTCGTTTTTTCAGTAACGAGTAATCTAACGGATTACTCTTCCAATCTTAATAACGTCGTTACCGTTACTACAAAAAAATGCGGCGCGTTACTATGAATGAACCTGTTTCTTTCATCAGACATAGAGGCAATAATAATGTTCTTCCTTGTTTAGTGGACAGTGCGCGAGCCAAGCATACATGCTGACGATTGGCTGAGGTTGAATACAATGTCATGGTAAGCCAATCAGAGGTGGAGGTGGGCGGGTGTCTAAAGCATCCAGAGTCTGACACACAGCGCGACAAGACAAGCGATGATCAGTCAGCATGAGAGCGCGGTCCGTGTAGTGTACGTTTTGAGCTCAAAAACGAATCCAACGAACAACACAAGCGACTCAGTCAACATGAGACCGCGGGTCCATGAGCGTTTTGTGTTCACTCTTTGCAGCGCAGGGCACTGAGTGGCCCTACTGCAGTGCTGACAGCCAGGCATGCGTTGTTCATGGGACGGGGTAGCACGGTGTGCAAGCTCACTCGCTATTTGCATATCAATAGCGCCGGTCGTCAGGTGTGTTAAATACGTTCTCAGACACATTCACACCTAACTTGTTGTGAAGACGTGTTACATTCCATTCGTAGAGGCAATTAGGCACTGTCTTTAGTCTGTGCCCAAGCAAGGGGACATTAAATGCGCATTCGCGGGAGCGTGCGCGCGCGTGGACGTGGTGCGTGTCACCCCAGATGATTTCAATAACGCACCACTGCTGACAGCCTTATCAACAGTGCTGCACTTCCTGGTTTAATAGGCTTCAGGTGCTCAGAGATATAATATATCTGTATGTCATGCATGTCTTAAATGTAATGATTAGATTAGTTTAGATGATTCGATTAGATTCTTATATCTGTATGTTGTGTATGTCATTGATTGATTGATTGAAAAGTTTATTAACAGATTGCAGAATGGGTACAGTACAGTACAGCTCAATACATACAATTGTTAAGGGGATGCAGACCAGAGAAAGACTTTCGTCATAAATGTCATGAATTGAAAATGGGGGACCCTGATGTAAACAAGACGAAACTCTTTCTCTGGTCTGCATCCCCTTAACAATTGTGTGTATTGAGCCGTACTGTATTGTACCCATTCTGAAATCTGTTAATTAAAATGTTCAATCAATCAGTATATATTTGTTATTTATTTTTGGTATAGTGCTTAACAAGCATAATTTAATGTTGCCCAGTTGTGGCCTGTTGAGGGGCAATACATATCAAAAGTTCCAAAACATCTATTCTGTTTGTATTTGTATGATCCACTATATAAACATAGTAATTATAATATCTACATAGCCTACATGGCATTTGATTGGAGGCTAGTCTCACTTTGTCCCACAGCAACATTAAAATAGTTTAGATTTGTGTATGTTGTTTATGTAAAAAAAAATCTTGAAAGTAACGCAATAGTTACTTTCTGAAGTAACTAGTTACTTTTATAATTTGTAACTGAGTAAGTAATTTAGTTACTTTTTTGAAGAAGTAACTAGTAACTGTAACTAGTTACTTTTTTAAAGTAACTTGCCCAACACTGGTAACCTATGTGTAACACAAACATACTGTATGGGCAGGCCAACACATACACAGACACACACACACACATATACACGCACGCGCACATGCACACCCCAATCCGTCCTTCAGATGTTATGAAGTGCAGATAGCGACGTGCAGGTAGTGACCAGGGCCCCAGGGGTGACATACAGTAGACACAATACTGGCTTCTATATAAAACTAAATGACAATTTTATATCATACTATCTATCACCCTGCAGACGCATGCATGCACGCATGCACACACACACACACACACACACGCACGCACGCACGCACGCACACACACACACACACACACACACACACACACACACACACACACACACACACACACACACACACACACACACACACACACACACACACACACACACACACACACACACACACACACACACACACACACACACAGTGGCTATATTGACCTGAGGCACAAGGCCAAATAAGCGTTCCACTCCACACAGAGTGTTGTTTAACAGGTTAATGGAGGACTCTCCTCTCCTCTTATCTCCTCTCCTCTTTTCTTCTCATCTCCTCTCCTCCCCTCTTCTCTCCTATCCTCTCCTCTTTTTTCATTTCCTCTCTTCATTCTGCTCTCGCTCCTCATCTCTCCTAACATAATCTTCCACTAAGCTAAAAACTCAAAAGCTGAGAAGAAAGGATGGTATCTCCCTCTATATATATATCTCCCTCTCTCTCTCTCTCTCTCTCTCTCTCTCTCTCTCTCTCTCTCTCTCTCTCTCTCTCTCTCTTCTCTCTCTCTCTCTCTCTCTCTCTCTCTCTCTCTCATCCATCCATACCTCTTACCACTCCATTATAACTGAAATGGAGTGTCTGGATGCTGTCAAGGGTGAAATGAGGGAAGTGTGTGTGTGTGTGTGTGTGTGTGTGTGTGTGTGTGTGTGTGTGTGTGTGTGTGTGTGTGTGTGTGTGTGTGTGTGTGTGTGTGTGTGTGTGTGTGTGTGTGTGTGTGTGTGTGTGTGTGTGTGTGTGTGTGTGTGTGTGTGTGTGTGTGTGTGTGTGTGCGTGTGTGTGTGTGTGGGTGTGGGTGTGTGTGCATGTCTCCATCTGTGTCTATGGGTGTACACATCCTCACATATACTGCATGTAGTATGTGTGCACATACCTTCATTAATAACCACACGTGTGTACTGTATGTATGACTGGGTTGACAGGTGGATTTATTCCACTAAGACATGCAGGTATATTTTCCTCTGTCAGCAGCACTCCCAGCTCTTTGAGCAGATAATAGAAAGAGAGGGTGATGGTTTCAGATGTACAGATATACAGTAAAGCTAGCTGCTGCTGCTGATGCCAGAGTATTAAGGCCTCTTACGTGAGAGGAGATTTTAAACAGATGATTCCCGTCAGCAGCTCCACTGCAGGAAGTAAATGTGTGTGTGTGTGTGTGTGTGTGTGTGTGTGTGTGTGTGTGTGTGTGTGTGTGCGTGCGTGTGTGTGTGTGTGTGTGTGTGTGTGTGTGTGTGTGTGTGTGTGTGTGTGTGTGTGTGTGTGTGTGTGTGTGCGTGCGTGCGTGCGTGCGTGCGTGCGTGCGTGTGTGTGAGAGTGAGTGAGTGAGCATGTGGACAGGTTTGTGGGCATCTGTGTGTCTACATATGTGTACCATATGCTTGCATATGGTTTATGTGTGTATGTGTGTGTGTGTGCATGCATATTATGTAGGTGTATATGTGCTGTATTTGTGTATTCCCTTCTTGCTATCCAGAGTACGAGAAGCAGATTACTAGGAGTACAGATTATGTGAAGCCTTCTCACCCTGCTGCTGCCTGCTGCCTTCAGGATCAATCTCAGACAGAGGGATTAGCACACACCTAGCACCCCTCAAAGTAAAATGTTTAAAGTTCATTTTGGTAAATACACGTATCTTCCATCTTCCCCGGAGTCGGACAAGACGATTGATATCAGTTTAATCTCTGTGTGTACAGTAGCCTCAGAGAGAGAGGTCCAGGTGCATGATAGCCTAGGGCGTAAACAAGAACCGTTGTTTTTATCTTTTAGATAAAACACCAGGGTAGCTGTGTTCCTACACAACAAAAATGTTGTGGTAACATTACTTCTCATTTGTTTTCCTGGTTCACACACATCTTGTGAATCCAGATACAGTACATCGCAAGGTAAACACACACACACACACACGCCTCACAGGATTTCAGAGCAAGACTTCAGTTTGAGCTAGATTTCTGTTTCAGTGGCAAAAACAAGCACTCTTAGTGGATAACTGGATACATTACTTGGTAACCAAATAAAAAGAAGAGGGAATTATTTTCACAGGAAATATGTTTTCCACAGATTTTCACAGTAAAAAAAAAAAAAAAAAGTAATTACCAGCTAACGGAAAGCTGATAGGCAGGTCTCTTGTGATATAAATAAGGGCTGATAGGCAGGTATCTTGTGATAGAAATACGGGCTGATAGGCAGGTCTCTTGTGTTAGACATAAGGGCTGATAGGCAGGTCTCTTGTGTTAGACATAATGGCTGATAGGCAGGTATCTTGTGTTAGAAATAATGCATAGCAATGCATAAGGTTGCATGCAGGGCCGCCTCAGGGGGTGTGCGAGCAGTGCGGTCGCACAGGGCCTTGCGGGAAGGGGGGCCTCGCAAAAATTTAAAATTTAAAAATTTAATATTTTTTTTTTAAATAAAAATTTATAGAATGTTAACAATCACTTTCCATCACAGACCTAAAATCTAGTTTTGCTTACATGCTTATATATTTCACATTAGACACGTTTGTAGAATAGTGTTCCGAATAGTGCAGCTCTGCAGATATACTATAGGTTTCATTCAATTACTTTTATGCAAAGAATCGTGGGGTGGGAGGACTAACACTAGGGGGAGCTGGTTGGCGTCGGTCTGGTAGTCGGTAGAGAGATGTGAAGAAGACCGGTATTATCCACGAGGGTACAGGGTCTATTGGGCGCTGTCCACTGGAGCGAGTGGATGTCTTGGCCAAGAAAACCAGATGTGCAGCATCAGAGCGGAGGAGATGGCGCCGCGTGCCGTGGGCTTGTCGGTACCGGGTGTGGTGAATGGGTTGTGCCGGGACGGAGAGGACGTTCGGTGGATGGACTGAGGATGAAAGTTGTTGCGTGTTGGAACCTTCAGTCAGGCTATAGCTATGTTGGCTAGTAGCTTGGCTGGGGGCAGGGACAGCTGACTAGCGTCCCTGCCCGTTGTCGGGTGCTAACGTGTGGCGGATGGACTGGGAGCGGACTCCCAGGTTCATCCCAATGGGGGGGACAATATCATGATGGGACTGGTGAACTTTCTCCACGGTCGTCTCCTTCCTCTTGGACCTGACTCTGCGTTAGGGTGAGTTTTTGGTGCGGTCTGCTCTGTTCCCGCTGTGGATCTCTCTCTCTCTCTCTCTCTCTCTCTCTCTCTCTCTCTCTCTCTCTCTCTCTCTCTCTCTCTCTCTCTCTCTCTCTCTCTCTCTCTCGCGCTCTCTCTCTCTTGCTCTCTCTTGCTCTCTCTCCCTTGCTCTCTCGCGCTCTCTCTCTTGCTCTCTTGCGCTCTCTCTCTCTCGCTCTCTCTCTCGCTCTCTCTCTCGCTCTCTCTCTCTCTCTTGCTCTCTCTCTCGCTCTCTCTCTCTCTTGCTCTCAATTCAATTCAATTCAATTCAATTCAATTCAATTCAATTCAATTCAAATGGGCTTTATTGACATGGGAAACATACGTTTACATTGCCAAAGCCAAACAAAACAAAACAATCAAACAGAGAAAACAAAATAAATCAGTACATTACAGACGGAATTTCTAGTACAGTCTTTATGGTGGTTGCATTCCGCTGGATGTCCTTTTCTTGTCACAGCAGCTCACAAATCTTGCTGCTGTGTTTGCACATTCTTGTATTTCTCCCAGTAGGTATGGGAGTTTTGAGTTATTGTCCATGTTTTCAAAGTCTCTTTGGGTGTTTGCAATTTGTGGGAAGTATATGTCTCTGATGTCTTGGTATAGTGGGCAAGTTGTTAAGAAGTGGAGCTCGGTTTCCACCTCATCTTGTGTGCAGTGGGTGCATAGTCTGTCTTCTCTTGGGAGCCAGGTCTGCCTATGGTGGCCTTTCTCAATGGCTAGGCTGTGCTCGCTGAGTCTGTACCTAGTCAAGGATCTTCTTAGTCTTAGGCTCTCTCTCTCTGGCGCTCTCTCTCTCTCACTCTCTCTATCCCTCTCTCTCTATCTCGCTCTCTCTCCCTCCCTCTATCTATATCTCTCTCTTTCTCTCTCTCTATCTCTCTCTCTCTTTCTCTCTCTATATCTACCTATCTGGCTTTGGGCTTGTTTGTCAGGTTCCGGGGGTGTTTTGTGCATTTTCCCTGTTGCTGCCGGGTGTGCGACTGTGCAGGTGCATTGCCACTAAGCCTCGGGCAGCGCTATTATTTAAGGATGCGTTGACTGTATCATATGCCCAGCCTCGGGCAGCGCTATTATTTGGGAATGCGTTGACTGTGTCATGTGCCCAGCCTCGGGCAGCGCTACTATTTAAGAATATGTTGACTGTATCTGTGTGCCCAGCCTCGGGCAGCGCTATTGTTTAGGAGTATGTTGGCTGTATAAAAAAATTTAAAATAAAAAATACAAATAAAAATTTATATTAATTTTTATTTTTGTTTGCCTTTGGGGGGGGGGGGGACTCGCGTTTGGAACTTGCACAGTGCGTCGCATTTCTCCCAGACGGCACTGGTTGCGTGATATAATTTACAATCTATTTGCACGCTGTTCCAATTAAGTTTGAAATTTCATCAAGCTAACAGACATCCTTGTCAGTAAAGCTATAAATCATCCATGTGAAAGGATAAGGTGTTATTGTTTTGAGAGACAACTTCCTCAATCTTGTCAGGCAATAACTTTAATAACTGGCAGAAAGTTGCTGTATGAGTAGCTTTTAAAATCGACGCTCACAGCAGGAGCTGTAAAACCCACCTCACCCATGCCCATTTTGACAACCTAGGATGGCTTAGAGTAGACGACAGAGTACAGCAACTTGCAATGGGACTGGTCTACAAGATACACTACACCACTAAGGTACCCATGTACATGTCAAAATACTTCCCAAAGGTCAGTGAATACCACGACCACAACACCAGAGGGAATTCCACAAATCATGTTCATCCCAGATTCGGCACAAACAAGGGTCTAAACACGTTTAGCAATTATACCACATCAATGTGGAACGCCCTACCCACAGCCGTAAACAAATGTGAATCCCTACCCACCTTCAAAACCGCTCTCAAAGAGCACCTATACTGGAGGCTGCAATTTGAAACTATCCCCCATAAATGTCCAAAACCCCCTCCCACCCACCCACCCCCTCCTAATGTACAGTTTCCTCCCCCTCGTATGTATATATTATCTGTTAGGATCTCTGTTTAACAGTACTGTATATTTGCATATCTTGTATGTCACAAATGTAACAGTACTCTATACCTGTATGTCATGTATTGTCATAAATGTCATGATATATATCTGTATATCTGTATGGCCCCCGTAAATGTACAAACCCCCCCTCCCACCCACCCACCCCCTCCTAATGTACAGTTTCCTCCCCCTCGTATGTATATATTTTCTGTTCGAATTTTCTGTTAGGATAACAGTACTGTATATTTGCATATCTTGTATTTCACAAATGTAACAGTACTGTATACCTGTATGTCATGTATGTCAGAAATTTCAAGATATATATCTATATGTTGCGTATGTCATTAATGTCATTATGAATTGAAAATGGGGGACCCTGATGTAAACAAGACGAAAGTCTTTCTCTGGTCTGCATCCCCTTTGTGTGTATTGAATTGTACCCATTCTGCAATCTGTTAATAAAGTTTTCAATCAATCAATCAATCAATCAATCAATCAATCAATCAATCAATCAGCAATATGGGTGAATGCCTATTGTTGACCAAACCAACAAATTTTAGTTTTTATATGCAAAGCGCCTCTATGACTGACAATGTCACTCACTCACTCACTCACTGTTGTGGAAATTATATTAAAAACAAAGGATGAGCCGTTGTGAAATCATTCTGAGTCAAGTTATTAAAAAAAGAAACATAGTTTATTCATCTGTGGTGTTAACAGAATTCGGCAATAGGGCAACAATAATGTGGTCAAGAGGCATGGTTTCTATCTTGAGCCTGAACTGGCGTGGTTTCTTTTATTCACATGGAAAGAGCAGCAGTAACATACAGGTCTTCTCTCACTGAGAGACATTGGGGGAGAGAACGAAGTGGGAGGATACATTTGCTTTTATACTCTCCACGAGGTGGTGTACCTGGGCGGTTCTGCCTAGAGCGCCCTCTAGTGGGAACAGATATATATGCAACTAGACAGTCACTGGTGGAGACAGTCATAATATGCAGGTAAACAGTTACTAGTGTAAACAGCCATATGTACAGTTAGACAGTTACTAACAATCCTACACAGAACCTCTGATCTCAACACTCCCACTTAGGTTTGCATTAGGATACTGGCTGACTTCTTGGAAAAACATTTTACAAAGGAAATAATATAATCCCAAAAACATCAATAGGTTATGACAGTCAATATCTTCACATTAAACATGACCTTTGCCAATCCCTTCAATTTTTATTTGAAACAGGCTCCCTCATAGTATCTATTACTCTGTCGTCCATTGGACAGTAAACCGGTGTCATTCTTTCTTATCTGATGACATACCTGATGAGATGATATTATTTGTAATGACATGTTTACATCTATATTAACATATTGGGTTCCTAGCAATCACAATGGTCCCCTGGTTGTCCTCATAAACAACAGTCTCCATATATACACAATGTTCATCATTTTAAACGGTTTTGACAGAACGCCCATTCTTCAAAAACACCATATTCGGTATAGAGGATACATTTCAATTACCTACTGCATTTTGAGCAATACATTCATAACCTTATCTTCATCACTTGCTCTAGATAAACACATTTTGCATTGTCATAGCTAGAAACATATACTCAGCTCCACAGGCTGATAGTATCACTGTAGGCTCTAAGCCTTAAACCTTTGTTGTCGGGGAGCTCCAGTAGCTCACCACGTACCTCGAGCGCTATTTCGGCGCCGGGGACAACCGTGCTCGTCACGGATCTGGGGTTTAGCGAGTTCGAATCCCGGACTGCAGCCGTGCCTTTCCCAGAGTGTCTTCCCCCCCATCTGTACCCCTTCAGCCTGTTTCTGTCGGTCATTCTTGACCAGAGTAAATGCGATAAACACTAAAAAGAGCCAGGGGAATGGCCAAAGTTAAAAAAAAAAAAAAAAACCTTTGTTGTCTTTTCTGAAACACTGCTGTCCGTCTGCAGCACCTCAGAAAAACATATTTTTGACGTAGTTCAATGATTCTCTGTGGTGTCAACAAAAATACTATGACACTCTTACTCACTACAGAACATATGTCAGGGCGAGTACAGGTTGTCTAACAGAATGAAGCTACCCACAGTTTATCTATACATTTCTTACGTCAGTCAAAAACATCTCAGGACCTTTCCCACATATCTCTTCTGAGATATTTCCACACAGTTGGCAGACTGTTCGAAGTACATACCTATAAAATGGTTTAACCTTCCTAGGTCTTTCCATTTGTGGTCTGGAGCGATGATCAAATCCTCCACCTCTGTATTTTAAACATAGATCCTCTTTTGTATTTAAATATTGAATCACCTCTGTACTTAAACATTGTAAACCACCCACCTCTGTACTTAAACATGGGGTTTAAACTAGGGATGCTCGATATTGGCTTTTTTACCGATATTCCGATATTGTCCAACTCTTAATTTCCGATACCGATATCAACCGATATCAACCGATACCGATATATGCAGGGTTCCCCCCCCCCCCCCCCAAAAAACTGAATAATTTCAGGTAACTAATAATTTCACTGGATATATATATAACAAATATTGTTATTGTTTTTTTCTTTTTTTAAACCGATACCGATATTTTCCGATATCACATTTTACTGCCGATATCGGCCGATAATATTGGTCGGCCGATAATATCGGACATCCCTAGTTTAAACATAAGATCCATTTCAGTATTTTAAACATGGTAACTCATCCACCTCTGTACTTAAACATGGGACACATTTCTGTATCTAAACGTGGAACCAAACATAGGACTCATTTCATTATTCAAACATGGTCTCTAGTCAGACTTTCAAACCTGGATTCTACTCCTCCTGTATTTAACCTTGGAGTGTCCTCCCTCAGCATTTAAGCAATTAGTCACCCTTCTTCATTATTTAAACATGGGGTACTCTCCTTCAGCATTTAAGCAATTTTCTACGAACCATACTTTGTATTTACCGTGGTCTTCAATACCCTCCTGGCTTGAATGCAAACATTTCCCTCCCACTGACTGTCTGCCCTCTGGTAACTTGGTTGAATACATCCATTTCCCTCCCACTGTATGTCTGCCCTCTTCGGGGGACAATGTGGCCTCTTTAAAGGTCGGGTTTACCCCACTGACTACCCTGTAGTAGTACTCAACGGGGGTAGGTGTATTGTCCTCCTCGTCACTCCCTTTCCTGGCATAGCCTGTCAGACATTCTGGGGGTTTGTGTTCTCTTGGGGGATACCTCCCACTGCTTGAGGCACTTGACGTCACCCTCAGGTGCTCCTCGTCATCGCCCTCTGGGGGTTGCTGACTGTCTGTCTGCACTACTGTACTAAGTACACTGGGGTGATGTGTTTCTGTTTCTACACACCTTGCTCTGGAGTCCAGCTCTGGCTCCTCTGTCTGTGTCTCGCTCTCACAGGTTGTCTTCGTGACAAACTTGACTAGCATGTGTTTCTGCACTCTCCCGTTACCGGGATGATAAACTAGGAAAGCAGGGCTTCCTTTGTCGTGTCCTACGAAAAATCCTTTTACACCCTTGGACTTGGGTTTTCCCCTGTCCTGCAGGTGCGCATAACACACTGATCCAAATCGGTGCATTCTGGCTAGATTACACTTCTTTCCTGTCAGCGCTGTTACAGGCTCTTAGTTAGGTTACTATCTGCTAGCTTACACCTAGCCATTTCGAAAAGGGTGTGCCATTCCCTCTCTGCCACCCCGCTCTGGTGGGGGGGATATGGACGTGACGTCTCGTATTTTATCTTATACCTTCTCAATAGTGATTGGAACTCTCTATTTGCAAACTCGGTTTTGTGGTCGGATCTCAGACATCTTACTGTGCCATAAGGGGTTACGTCTGCCAGGAATTTCTCTGTGGCCTGGAGTGTGTCACTATTTGCTTTTAGGAAGTAAACAAACACGGCCCCTGTATTAGGGCGATATGGCCAAAAACGTTATTGTGATAAAATAATACAATTATTTTCATATAACTCGATATCGATAATTACCGTCGATATAAATTTCTGTCAAGTTTAATTAACTTCTTATGCCCGGCGCGACGGGCTATTAATAGACTCACTTGTTTTGATGCGGTAGAACGAAGCCGTCACTACGAGACGAGTTGGAGCCGTCTCGTGTCGAGCGAGCCAACCCTTTGAGAAGCGTTGTGGTCCCGGCTTGAATTCTCCATGAATGTGTCAAAGTCCATAATCCATATAAATCCATTTTGTTATATCCAACACAGTCTGAATGAATGTTTCTTCCTTGTGATTATGCCGCGTGATTATTTTCAAACCACCAAAACCAGGGAGGGGCAACTGGCGGCCCGCGGGCCGCATGCGGCCCTCACCGACGTTCCATGCGGCCCCAGGCCAATATTAAAAAAAACGCACAGGATTCGTCGGGCTTCTAAGGCAGAGTTGCGTTGAGTGTCCAATGCTGCACTGCATTATACATCAGGTAAGTTCGCTAACATAATTTCCATCTATTGTGGGTCACTAATAATGACCAATGCGAGTCGAGTGTAGTCAAATTATATGCGAGAGTCGTTAAATCGATTTTTTTTAATCTGATATAGGAGGCTCTCTGTGCCAAGAAGCTTGACTACAGCCATGTTATGGATTTGGTTACCAATGTTACCAATCTAATTCGTGGAGGCCAGGTCACTAAACCATAGAAAGTTTGTCTCCTTTTTGGAAGAGATGGACACTGATTATGGCGACTTGCAGCTACACACAGAAATCCGATGGCTGAGCCGTGGGAAGTGCTTGGAGAGGTTTTTTGCGCTGCGTAAAGAAATCCCCACATTCTTGGATGAGCAACTGACAAGCGACACAAGCGCATACTGCACTAAACTCAGAGATACAGCGTTTCTCTGTGACATGGCCTTCCTCACGGATATCACTTCGCACCTTAATCGCCTCAATTTGCAATTGCAGGGAAGAAATCAAACGGTATCGGATCTCTATGCACACATGAACGCCTTTAAGATGAAACTTGCCCTTTTCAAACATTGCCTTTTATCTGACCACCCGGACTTGTCCACACACTTTTCTGCATGTGAAGAAATGCGCACAGAGATGCGCACAGCTGACCCCAAATATAAGGACACATTCGGAAAGTACACGAGCGACATTGAAACACTGCAAATGCAATTCAATGATCGGTTTGAAGATTTCAATGGCATGCAGTCACAGATAGCGCTGTTTGTCGACCCCCTCACCGCTACGGTGTCAGAGCAGCCCCCACTGTTGCAGCTTGAACTGTGCGAGCTACAGTCAGATCCTTTTTTTCAAGCAAAGAGAAATGAGAGGGGAATTTCGTTTTGGAAACTGCTACCTGAGCCCCGCTTCCCACTCCTCAGGGACTTTGCCCTCTCTATGGCCAGTATGTTTGGGAGCACATACATATGTGAGAGCAATTTCTCAAACATGAAGCACATCAAGTCAAAGGAGAGAAACAGGCTGTCAGATGAAACATTATTTCATCTGATGCAGATCGCATGCACAAACATTGACGTTGACATTCCTGCTATTGTGCGCCAACAAGAGAGACCACAAGTGTCTCATTAAAGACAGGGGGGGGGGAGATGATGAAGAGGTGTAGAGGGGGGGAAGGAGATGATGAAGAGGTGTAGAGAGGGGGGGAGAGAGGATGAAGAGGTGTAGAGAGGGGGGGGGGAGATGATGGAGAGGTGTAGAGAGGGGACCATTATTATTATTATTATAACCATTATTGACCCACTGTGGGGCGAGGGTGAATGTCATGCCAATTTGATGAAGGGTCAATGGGAGGCATGTAGTATTGCACTTTACTTTACTTGCACTTTACTTTTGTAGTGTTCAGATAACACTAATAACACAAACACAAAGCAGCATTCCTGCTGCATTTCACTACAACAGTAAATCAAAAGTGCAATAATAAATGATTTTGTTAAATGTATAAACTTTTATCCTGCTACTAAACAAAACATTCCTGAGTGCTTCATATCCATAACATGCATTTCAGTGTTATAATGTTTTGTTTAGTAGCAGGATAAAAGTTTATACATTTAACAAAATCATTTATTATTGCACTTTTGATTTACTGTTGTAGTGAAATGCAGCAGGAATGCTGCTTTGTGTTTGTTGAGCAGTGGGCTTTAAGTTCATACATTTATTTTATTAGAAGCCTTAATTATAATTGATAATTTTTGTATATATTTGGGGTTACACAGCAATACTTTTAAATCCAGCTGTTTATAAATTCATAAAGTTGAAATTGCATTACTAAATGCATTTGAAATGGAATAAAAACAAAGTTACAACAAATTATAATTGTTTATATACCTTATTTATCACATCTGTGACTATTATGGGCTATTTGAGTGATGGGGTACTACTGGCGGGACTGCCGATAAACAATGCGGCCCCCCAGATTGATTGTGGAAATTGTGTGGCCCTCACCATATACAAAGTTGCCCACCCCTGACCAAAACTGAATGTCTTGTCTCGAGTTGATGTCGTCATCAGTCCGCGCACCTTCTTCTACGCAGTACACACGGCCCAGTGCATAGATTATTATATTCCACCAGGGGGCAACCTACCGCCACTGGATCATATGCATAGAATGGAACACTGTTTGGTCCAAGCTTGGAAGATCGATATATCGAAACTTTGCGACCACGTTTCATGTTTATTTCGAGGAAATAATTTATCGCGATGATTATCGTTATCGTTTTATCGCCCAGCCCTACCCTGTATACACGTCTGTAAAAGACTGTACATACCTAAAACCTCCTATGGGCTCATTGGTTACTGGGCCTGCTAGGTCCATGTCAATTAGTGCAAGTGGTACCGTTACTCTGTCTGTGGGATTTCTGTATCTTGGTTGGGTAAACTTCCTCGTTTTGCACATTGGGTGCGTCGTCCCACGTCATCAACGACAGGAGTCGGTTCAAGAACTTTGACAACACTTTCCACCCGGAGAGGCACTGCATGGAGCTGCCGGACGGTAGACGCACCTACGGATTGGCGCAAGAGAGGGGAGACGCACAGGTATGCCTCACGGACAGTAAGGGGCGCTGGCGTACGGTGGCGCTAAAGAACGCTCTATACGTACCATCGTTCCCACAAGGACTATTCTCAGTAATAGCTGCTACTGCAAGCGGTGCCAAGGTATTCTTAGATAAAGGTACAAATATTCTTGTAGAACCTGACGGTACCCGGTTTGACATAAAGATGTACCAGAGAATATATTATCTGAAAACGGAGTATAATGACAACGACCAGTGTGATGATAATAATGATGTGTGTAGCGAGACGGCAAGTCACGATATTCAGACATGGCACGAGATTATGGGTCATTGTAATTACGAGGATTTACTGAAATTGCAAATAGTGTCAGAGGGCATGCACATTGAAGGGGAAAAGCGTAGACCTGACAAAAATTGTGCAATGTGCAAAACGGGGAAGTTTACCCAACCGAGATACAGAAATCCCACAGACAGAGTAAGGGTACCACTTGCACTAGTTGACATGGACCTAGCAGGCCCAGTAAGCAACAAGTCCATAGGAGGTCTTAGGTATGTACAGTCTTTTACAGACGTGTGTACAGGGGCAGTGTTTGTTTACTTCCTCACACACTCCAGGCTACAGAGAAATTCCTGGCAGACGTAGCCCCTTATGGTACAGTAAGATGTCTGAGATCCGACCACAAAACCGAGTTCGCAAACAGAGAGTTCCAATCACTATTGAGAAGGTATAAGATAAGATACGAGACGTCACGTCCATATCCCCCACACCAGAGCGGTGTGGCAGAGAGGGAATGGCACACCCTTTTCGAAATGGCTAGGTGTAAGCTAGCAGATAGTAACTTACCTAAGAGCCTGTGGCATTATGCGGTGCAAGAACCCGCTTACACCAGAAACAGGTGCTTTAATAAGCACTCGGGCACCACCCCGTATACAGCACTGACAGGAAAGAAGTGTAATCTAGCCAGAATGCACCGATTTGGATCAGTGTGTTATGCGTACCTGCAGGACAGGGGAAAACCCAAGTCCAAGGGTGTAAAAGGATTTTTCGTAGGACACGACAAAGGAAGCCCTGCTTTCCTAGTTTATCATCCCGGTAACAGGAGAGTGCAGAAACACATGCTAGTCAAGTTTGTCACGAAGACAACCTGTGAGAGCGAGACACAGACAGAGGAGCCAGAGCTGGACTCCAGAGCAAGGTGTGTAGAAACAGAAACACATCACCCCAGTGTACTTAGTACAGTCATGCAGACAGACAGTCAGCAACCCCCAGAGGGCGATGAAGGGAGCACCTGAGGGTGACGTCAAGTGCCCCAAGCAGTGGGAGGTATCCCCCAAGGGAACACAAACCCCCAAAATATCTGACAGACTATGCCAGGAAAGGGAGTGACGAGGAGGACAATACACCTACCCCCGTTGAGTACTACTACAGGGTAGTCAGTGGGGTAAACCCGACCTCTAAAGAGACCACATTGTCCCCCGAAGAGGGCAGACATACAGTGGGAGGGAAATGTTTGCATTCAAGCCAGGAGGGTATTGAAGACCACGGTAAATACAAAGTATGGTTCTTGGAAAATTGCTTAAATGCTGAAGGAGGGTACCCCATGTTCAAATAATGAAGAACGGTGACTAATTGCTTAAATGCTGAGGGAGGACACTCCAAGGTTAAATGCTGAAGGAGTAGAATCCAGGGCCCTCATTCATCAACGTGTTCTACGCACAGATCTGTGCTTACCCTGTGCGTACGATCATTTCTAAGCAAAGAGTGGGATTCATCAATTTCAACTTGAACTTGACTTCGTGCTTACATCTACGCACAGTTCAGACCTGGCGTACCTAGCGCCCAGTGGTAGAATATATTATTACAACAGGGAAATGAGCTTCTGTGCATAATAACACTGGCATGTTCTGTACGAACCGTAGTTCATTATAGTTCATTGTAAAATAGCAACAGTAGTGTAATTATGGTCAAAACCAGGGGCGGAGCTATAGGCGCGGCAGGGGAGGCAGCGGCCTTAGGGCCCGCCCACCGTCTGGCGGGAGGGGGGGCCCGGGCCCCGGCCCCCCCTCCGGCCCCGGGCCCAGGCCCGGGACTGAATGGAGTTGCCGTTCGCGTGTGGGACTGGATCGAACACAACTGGTGGTAACGGCAACTGGGACTGGTGCGTTTGTTTTGATTCTAGGCTCCTCCCGTTTTGCCAGTACTGTGGTACGAGTACGACTGATAGCGTGTGGTTTAGGAACAGGGCGTTTTGCACAAATCCAGCGCTCCCTTTCCTTGGCTGTGACGTATTTTTCTCTGATGTCGCGTTCACGTTACGTGGGAAGAATCGGAAGAATCAGCTTCCGACTGGGAAAAACCATTCACGTCAGCCTCCTAGTTGTAATTCCTACTAGGACATATGGGATTTTTTATAGACCCCGATATCTCCCACTTCGCGTCACGAATTGCGGAAGTATGGATGTGGGCGTTTTGATCGAGTCAATGCGTGAAGGCTTCCTAGTTGTAGCAACGAGATGTCCTCTGGTTCTTCCGCTTCTTCCCACGTAACGTGAACGCGACATCAGAGAAACACAACATAATAAGTCACCTGAAACATGAATGAATGAAAACTTTATTAACAGATTGCAGAATGGGTACAGTACAGTACAGCTCAATACATACAATTGTTAAGGGGATGCAGACCAGAGAAAGACTTTCGTCTTGTTTACATCAGGGTCCCCCACATCACCACCGTGGTGTATTAAAATCCGACGACGCCGAGCAGCTAAAGGGGACATTTACCAGCACAAAGTGTGGATATATTATGATTTAACAAGTCTTATCTGTCCAGGACGATGACAACATTATTGCAGGTAAGCTACCTAGTACTACTAACGTTATCACGCTAGCTTGGATGCTAACTAACGTAATGTGAATGAATGAATGAAAACTTTATTTAACAGATTGCAGAATGGGTACAATACAGTACGGCTCGTTAAGGGGATGCAGACCAGAGAAAGACGTTTGTCTTGTTTACATCAGGGTCCCCCATTTTCAATTCATAGTGATCATAGAAAACATATACGTTACCACCTAGCCACAATCTATGGTATTTCTAGGTTACCACATGGGTGGCGCATGTGAACACTTTGTGAATTATGTGAGGGTGTATCATGATGATGGTAATTTGGCACTTAACGAACGTTACCTATCTCTTTGCCGTTTTGCATAGTGCACTGCATAGTACCAGAGATGACAAAAGTTATGTGGTAACATAGGTCGCATCACTGCCAGTAGTCGGCATATTACCCAATTCTGACTCTGGTATTAGTCAACTAACGTACTGTTAGCCAGCTACTGTAATAACGAAACTGAAATATCTAATGATGATAGTCAATCATAAAGACAGAAAACACTCTCATCACAGACAAGCTGGATCTGGCCAAATACCTAAACATGTCATGGTGAATGAATGAAAACTTTATTTAACAGATTGCAGAATGGGTACAATACAGTACAGCTCAATACATACAATTGTTAAGGGGATGCAGACCAGAGAAACACTTTCGTCTTGTTTACATCAGGGTCCCCCATTTTCAATTCATTATAACATAATGACATACAGATAGACAGTAGTGCTACATCTATACATGACATACCAGATTTGCAAATACAGTACTGTTTGTGATACGAAAAGAGTCCAGAAAAGAGAGTATATACATTTGACGTATTATTATTGTATTGTGATATGTTTTGTTTCATGTTGGATTTTTTTTTTTTTTTTTTTTTTTTTTTTTTTAATAATACAATAAATATCGGGGGGGGGGGGGGCCCGAGCTGTCAATCTCGCCTCGGGGCCCGTGGGGCATTCCAACCGCCACTGGTCAAAACCCTATAAATAGCATTTGGAATAATAGATCTTTCTCTCAGAATGAATGCAGCATGGTTTATATAGCGTTATCGGAATATACGGGGTGTAGGCTACTGACTGACTGCGCTCCGCGTAGCTTGCTTGATTGATTGATTGAAAAGTTTATTAACAGATTGCAGAATGGGTACAGTACAGTACAGCTCAGTACATACAATTGTTAATTGGGGATGCAGACCAACTTTCGTCTTGTTTACATCAGGGTCCCCCATTTTCAATTCATCATAAATCATAAAGCTCAACTCGTTATTATTTTGCGCACAGACCGCCGAAACACGGGAACGTTTTGATTATATTTAAAAGGCTTTACGTTAAATGAAACAAGTGGAATTTCGAAGCTGTAAGCAGAATAAGTCATATGAATATAGTGTTCTTCCCCCTTTTTACTGTATAAGAAAGAATAGAAAACGCATTGCAATGACACCATGCAGATAGTGGACAGACTATATGATGGGATTCAAGTTCGCGTTTTTGTTGCTCATAGGCATGCTGTCAGAGTATGATATCTTAATCAAACATTCTAGAACATTTGTCGTCACAGATCATGTCCTAATAGAACATAGGCTATGGCATGGATCGTGATATTGTGTGGACTGTTATTATTACTGTACACCGGTACCACCCATTGTGACAACAGCCTTGTGAGTCCCGCACACAAACATGATGGAATTCAAGTTCATGTATTGAAAGGCAGCTGGCTACATCATACATGCAGTGAGATTCATTGTTCTTGTATATGCTCTCGTATTATATTGTTTATATAGGCTACCCAATACTGACATCAAAATAGATTGTAGTATGCCTCTAGAAATCATATGCAGCAGGTAGAAAATTGACGGGAGATCCATCGCGATTTGGAATAGAATTGAGGAGAACTTTAATCCCAGTATTAATCAAATAACACGGGAAAAGGCAGTCATATTCCAGCGCGGTCTTTATTAGCCGACAACAAAATAGATGCCTCTAAAAATCATATAGCCAATCGAACACAACTAATAAAGGCATTCATATTACAGCACGGTTATAATGACACACAACCAACGCCAAACAGTGGTCAACGAACGGTCTTTATTAGTATTTTGAGCTGTCCAGGCAGAATTGCAGCAATGGTCTTAGGGAGCCGTTGATATCTGACATCACCGTTTACAAATCCGCCTTTTATTTATCCCATAATACGCAATAGTGTCTTCTTGGTTCGACAGCAGTGAATTCTCCGTGGAGTTTCTCAGGGTTCCGCTCGGGTCAGTCCATTATTTCACATCCCATGGGGGGTGTTTCCTCACTTTCATGACCATATATGGATAATCATGCACGAGCATTGACGGTAGAACAAAGTGGTATTCATCAACACGGAGGAGCATAGAGCCTGCGTACGCAGTGTGTGATGAATCCCGACTTCCCTGTGCGTACACTAGTTCTACATTCCGTGCTTACGTGTGGAAATAGAAATGTTCTATGCACACTATTGATGAATGAGGGCCCAGGTTTGAATGTCTGGCTAGAGACCATGTTTGAATACTGAAATGAGTCCTATGTTTGGTTCCACGTTTAGATACAGAAATGGGTCCCATGTTTAAGTACAGAGGTGGATGAGTTACCATGTTTAAAATACTGAAGTGAATCTTATGTTTAATCCCATGTTTAAGTACAGAGGTGGGTGATTTGCAATGTGTAAATACAAAAGAGGATCTATGTTTAAAAATACAGAAGTGGAGGATTTGATCATCGCACCAGACAACAATAGAAAGACCTAGGCCAGGGGTGGCCAACCAGTCAAAGACTAAGAGCCACAAAAATTACTGTGGTACCACAAAGAGCCACACCATATACCAGCGTTTCTCAACCTTTTTTTTCAGTCACGGTACCCTCTGGCCTCTGATGTTGCTAATGTCTTTTTTATTTGGGCCTCACAGGGTTAAAAGTACCCTGTGAGACCCACAGTTGCAAAATTACAAAATCACTTTTAGCCATTTAAAAAAATTATGTTTATTTAAAAAATGTTAAAGGGGAAGTATTTTACAATTTCTTTCACTATTTGGGCACTTTTACACAATTCCTGTGAGTCTATGGAACATCTAGGTTTATTTTTTTTTAAATGCATTGTTTTGTATTTCTAATCAAGTACTAAAAACCGCATTTTTCTACCTCAAGATCTTAAGCCGTTTTGAGGCTGGGCTCCAACCACTGTGTGGCCAGGTGCCAACTGCCACATCAACTGCCACATTATTATGCAGCTGAGAAATCTCTGACATCACAGATATGCACATTTTCAGATGACTCAGTTCAGTGAGGGTGAATATTGTGAGAGGAGAATTGGAAGAATTCGCCAATATGAGAATTAGAGACATATATCCTATTAATATAAGTCCCCATAGCTAAGAAACAATGATAAACACTGAAAAAAGCCATTTATAAGATAGTTCCCCTTTAAGCACATGTATAGTCAATTGGTCCTGTTGTTCAGCCTCACAATGCTATTTGATAGTAAATGTGTTTATACGTCCCACCCTCTGGCCTCTGAAGTTGCTAATTTCTTTTTAATTTGGGCCTCACAGGGTTAACCTCTTAAGCCCGAGATATACAGTAAAAGTGTATATTTTCAGCATTACGTTTGTTTACCAATTATTTTAACTGTTATTAGTGAAATATAAGATTATAGAAATCTCAGGGCATTTAGTCGTAAACCGGCGCATATCGACAGGAGGAAGTGGCACAGCCAAAAGTGAGTGTAGTCTTTTGAAGGAAGAGACTCAGGGCTTTCAAATTTCGAAAAACTACCCTACCCAGCTCACACCAGCCCCTGTCAATCATCTGACTTCTGGATTTACTTTTTAATTTCTCTTATTTTTTGGGATTATCTCCCACAAACCTGAACGTTATTGCCATAAAACAGAACGCAGTTAGTTTCTCTACCTTTCTGTGAACGTCTTGCAAAAAACGGTGTTGCAATATGATGAAAAATGGTGGAGAAATTTACATTATAAAAAAGATGGCAGAATTCAGTACTGTATCTACAAAACCTTCTGTTTAATCATCTTCCCTTTATTCATTTGCTTAGATTTTTCAGGTCTGGTCAATTTTAGCATGGTGTTATTTACAGTCAAAGATACAATTTTTTTTAAATAGAATTGATATTCTCCTTTGGTTCATTACAATTTACTCAAGCCTAGTAACAGACAAACTATTTCTGACACTGATCCATATATGTCCCTAGATTCAGATACCAAGAACATGCAAATGGACCATTTAAAAAAAAATTGTAAATGTTTATTCTACGTCCTTATGGAATGAGTGACATAAAAAAAAAAAAAAAAAAAAAAGTTTTTAATTTTTTTTTTAAAAGATTTGTGGATGGAAGAGCCGCACATTGACGGGCAAAGAGCCGCATGCGGCTCGCGAGCCGCGGGTTGGCCACCCCTGCTCTGGAGGAATTCTGGGTCCTGCATCACATCATAGTCATCCTCCTCCTTGGCTGATGCTGTGGTATTGTGGTGGATTTTTGACGTCTCCAGGGATGGTTAAATGAAATACAGAGACAAGAGATTGGCCTTAAATCAGAGTGCAAACCACCAGGTTCTCCACGGACATCCAGCAGCCTAAAACAGTGTCAAATATGCAGTGTCAAAGTACATTGACTCTTTCAGAGTTATTACAACAACAGTTTGAGTAAAATGCAGACAGTGTTGGTGAAATATTTCGTAGTTAATTGGCTGGTGTCATCACTACTCTGGGAAGCTCCGCCCATCTCCTTCTCTTGAAGAACGTCCAAGACACGCCATTTTCTTCACGTCGCGGCAGAGGTAACTCGGCAGGTAAGTTTCTCCTAATCACATATTAATTAATTAATTCGGTAACTATTGGCTTCCAGCAACTTGCAAGAGGTAATGTTAATGTTGTTAAATACAATGTGGAGGGGTGATTGTGAATTGTATCGTTTGGAAAAAAAGATCGATAAAAACACAGGGCGATACATTGGCTTATAGTAACAAACATTTGCACGCCATGTTCTGAGGTAAATGTGTGTACAGTATGAAATCAATTAACAGTTATTTGGCATTTTACCAACATTATTATTTTGTTAAGTCCACATATTTCGGCGACAGCCAAGAAGAGTGCACGCACGTGCGCCATTTCACATTGAGTCAGGCCTTGAACGTGAGCCAGCCCTTCGTGAGTTTTTTCAAATGTGTCTTGCTAGCTAATGTTAATGCGGGGAAATACCCTTGAATGATATAAGTAATCTGTACTATGAAATGGTGTGTTATGAGAGTGAGTGCATTAGAATGCATACAATATGGTTGATTGAGTTTAATGGAAGAAACACAGGGCGATACATTGGCTTAGTAACAAACATTTGCACGCCATGTTCTGAGGTAAATGTGTGTACAGTATGAAATCAATTAACAGTTATTTGGCATTTGACCAACATTATTATTTTGTTAAGTCCACAGATTTCGGCGACAGCCAAGAAGACTGCACGCACGTGCGCCATTTCACATTGAGTGAGGCCTTGAACGTGAGCCAGCCCTTCGTGAGTTTTTTCAAATGTGTCTTGCTAGCTAATGTTAATGCGGGGAAATACCCTTGAATGATATAAGTAATCTGTACTATGAAATGGTGTGTTATGAGAGTGAGTGCATTAGAATGCATACAATATGGTTGATTGAGTTTAATGGAAGAAACACAGGGAAAATGCAAGGAAGGCCCTGTTACCAAGCTGCTAACATTGGCTTAGTAACAAACATTTGCATGCCATGTTCTGAGGTAAATGTGTCCTACAGTATGAAATCAAGTAACAGTTATTTGGCATTTGACCAATGTTATTATTTTGTTAAGTCCACAGATTTCGGCGACAGCCAAGAAGACTGCACGTGCGCCATTTCACGTTGAGGGAGGCCTTGAACGTGAGCCAGCCTATACCCTTCGTGAGTTTTTTCAAATGTGTCTTGCTAATGTTAATGCGGGGAAATACCCTTGAATGATATAAGTAATCTGTACTATGAAATGGTGTGTTATGAGAGTGAGTGCATTAGAATGCATACAATATGGTTGATTGAGTTTAATGGAAGAAACACAGGGAAAATGCAAGGAAGGCCCTGTTACCAAGCTGCTAACATTGGCTTAGTAACAAACATTTGCATGCCATGTTCTGAGGTAAATGTGTCCTACAGTATGAAATCAAGTAACAGTTATTTGGCATTTGACCAATGTTATTATTTTGTTAAGTCCACAGATTTCGGCCACAGCCAAGAAGACTGCACGTGCGCCATTTCACGTTGAGGGAGGCCTTGAACGTGAGCCAGCCTATACCCTTCGTGAGTTTTTTTAAATGTGTCTTGCTAATGTTAATGCGGGGAAATACCCTTGAATGATATAAGTAATCTGTACTATGAAATGGTGTGTTATGAGAGTGAGTGCATTAGAATGCATACAATATGGTTGATTGAGTTTAATGGAAGAAACACAGGGAAAATGCAAGGAAGGCCCTGTTACCAAGCTGCTAACATTGGCTTAGTAACAAACATTTGCATGCCATGTTCTGAGGTAAATGTGTCCTACAGTATGAAATCAAGTAACAGTTATTTGGCATTTGACCAATGTTATTATTTTGTTAAGTCCACAGATTTCGGCGACAGCCAAGAAGACTGCACGTGCGCCATTTCACGTTGAGGGAGGCCTTGAACGTGAGCCAGCCTATACCCTTCGTGAGTTTTTTCAAATGTGTCTTGCTTGATTGATTGATTGAAAACTTTATTAACAGATTGCAGAATGGGTACAATACAGTACAGCTCAATACACACAATTGTTAAGGGGATGCAGACCAGAGAAAGACTTTCGTCTTGTTTACACCAGGGTCCCCCATTTTCAATTCATCAGGATGTTAATGCAGGGAAATACCCTTGAATGATATAAGTAATCTGTACTATGAAATGGTGTGTTATGAGAGTGAGTGCATTAGAATGCATACAATATGGTTGATTGAGTTTAATGGAAGAAACACAGGGAAAATGCAAGGAAAAAACCCTGGGTTATATAGCTCTCCTTTTTTTGTCTGTTTGCATCTGTGGGAAATTAGTGTCAGGCTTGAATATTCAGTGACTTTGTACTTATTATTTACCTTATTGGGGACATTGATCTAAGTAAAACATTTAATAATAACTTAACTTAGATCAATGTCCCCAATAAGGTAAATAATAAGTACAAAGTCACTGAATATTCCACCTGACACTAATTTCCCACACTTCCCTGTGTTCAAGTTGCCCACTCGTTGGTAACTCTCTTGCAGGCTTGCTGCAAGCATGCTGTTGAAAGTCCAACTGGGAGATGTCCAAAAGTTTGTTCGGATTACAGAAATAAATCTGATCGAGTTTCTGAGTGCAGGTAAGAAATTGGGATCATTGGGAAATTGTCCTCAATGTGATACTCAATGGTTATCCACTGGGTGGATCTGTGGCTTCATCTATTGTATTGCAGACAGCAATTATTCAAGATTAAGTGAATATTTAGTGAGTAGATTTAGAAATCACTGGATACATCCAATGACATTTCTGTTTACAAAAGCTTTTGTGCCCGTTTCTAGCATTTGCAAAGTTTGGTGTCCCAGCTGTAACGGAAGGTGTGAAAGTTTTTGACAGTTCGGGGACCGAATTGGATGACGATGTTTTTGAGGAGGTAGCAAGAGATGCATCCACTGGGGTGCTAATCATCAAATATGACACAGGTTTGATTACATTTGTAATATATATTTAATGAATAAGTTATTTGTCATGTGAAGCTTACATTCGATTAGATAATAATAATAATAATAATAATAATAATAATAATAATAATAATAATAATAATAATAATAATAATAATAATAATAATAATAATAATAATAATAATAATAATAATAATAATAGATTGAATTTTAAGAGAGAAGCGCCTTTCTCAGACTCAAGGACACTGTACAAGGAAAGGATGGAAAAAAATAAAAGTAAGTAATAAAATTGAAAAAATATATATAATAAAATACATAAAAGATCTGTGTATAGTAACAACAAGAAAAAACAAATAAGATAAGAGATAAAAATAAATAAAAAAAGGAGGCAAGTTCTGTCCAATTGGATGAAGTGGTTAAAATTAACAAACAAACAAACAACAAAACAAAACAAAACAACGGAATCTGTGGCTTAAAAAGAGTCAGGGGTGGGCTACTTGGGAGCGGGGCCGTGTTGCGTGAAGGCAAGTGTGAACAGGTGGGTTTTTAGCTTGGTTTTGAAGAGGTTGATGGTGTCAGAGCCTCGGATGAGGGGGGAGAGGGAGTTCCACAGTCTGGGGGCTGCTGCAGCGAAAGCTCGGTCTCCCAGTGTGGAACGCCTGGTGCGGGGGATGGTGAGGAGGTTGGAGTTGGAGGATCGGAGGCCTCGTGCTGGAGTGTACGGGTGGAGTAGGTTGGTCAGGTAGGAAGGGGCCAACCCGTGCAGGGATTTGTAGGTGAGGAGGAGGATCTTGTAGGGGATTCGATAGTTGATGGGGAGCCAGTGGAGTTTTTGCAGGGTGGGGGTGATGTGCTGCCAGGGTTTGGTGCGCGTGAGGACCCTCGCAGCAGAGTTTTGGGGGACATCAGAGATAAGGGACATCTTTATGAGGAAACTGTGTATAATCTTTTTATTTATTTATCCTGTCTCCACGCTAGCCTCATCTGAGCAGTCTGTCTCCACGCTAGCCTCATCTGAGTGGTCCCAACCATCATCCCTGGATTCGTCAGGGTCACAGCCATCATCCCTGGATTCGTCAGGATCACAGGATACTGTCATCATTTCAGAGGACCCTTCACGAAAACGCCATAGGCTGGATACAGAGGCCAAGCAAGTAAGAGTTGACACACATGTAATATGTATGCATCACCCTGTGATTCACAACTCAGAAATGCATGTTTTTTACTGTCAATGTTATGCCCCCATCTTTTCCATTGTACTGGTCGCGTGCCTGTAAGAATATTGTAGCTCACTTGAGATTGGATGGATCTCTCAAATTATCATCTCCACGAGTCAGAAGCATGCTAGACAGACCTCAGATAGGGTTAAAACTGATATTAAGGATACTTATCCTTTACCTTAACTTTGAATTGCAGTCTACAGTATATTCCTAACACTGAATTGTTTTTTGTGCATGTGCTTTTGTGCTTCAAGTTGGTGGAATCCATTCTTCGTGAGAAATCTGGTGGAGAACGCATAATAAATGAATACAATCGAACCAAGTCCTTGCACGATGACAACAGAAGGAAAATGGTGAACCTATTGGCAGCTGACTTGACAGAGAAGAATGGGTAATTAGCTCCTTGTTTTTAATCTAAATGAAATCCAGGGAATATGACTGAGAAATACATTCTTCTTTAATCTTAATCTTCCAGTACTTCACCACCCAGACATCTGAAGGAAAAGTATGCCAGAGGGATCGTGACCTTATTCCCCTACCTCAGTGACCCACACTCTAAGAATGGCTATGTGAGTTGCACACAGTAATGGTTGTGGCAATATTGATACATTTTTAATCCTACCAGAGCATGCTGTTTTTCACTTTTAAATGTGAAGTGTCTGTTTTTATTCCACCCTCCAAGGAGCATTATTATGATGGCCAGAGTGGCAGTGGATACTTGGCCTGGAGGATTAAAACTATTCAGAGAACCGCTGCTAAAGACAAACGATCATCATTTGGAGGTAACACTAATAATGCATATCTTGAGTACAACGAGTTGATTAACAAAACAAGCAGCATTATTGATTACTGTATACAGGGCCGTAGCCAGGGTTTAGAAATTAGGGAGGTACATTTTTTTTTTATACAAACTTTATTATCTAGAGATCAACTTAAGGTCAGTCACTCACAAAGTAATTTACAGGACGTGGGGGCACTTACAGGTGAGTGGCCTAAAGAGTGCACCAAAGCCCTGTGGTCTCTTATGCATTTATAATTTGGTGAATGGGCTAAATGCATACCAAAATGAGTTATACAACCCAACCTATTCATTCAAAATGCATTATCTATAATAAAGTCACCTGTTGTTGGTAAAAAAAATTATTTTACTGAAGTATTAATATATTTCTCCACTTCTTGGCTCACTGAAAGTACACAAAATAAGGACAGACAAAGACAGAGACACAAAAAGCTGTACAATTTAAACAATACCATACTGGTAATGAGCAAAAGTGACTCGACGTGACCAAACCCGATTTGATCCGGTGAGAAACAAGTGCCAGAAAAGGAACAATTGTCTTGCTCTTCAGAAAATCGAAAAAAATCGAAATCTGTTTTTTTTACATCTTTGAAATGTCAATAATGTGTTCTCTTATTTGCTCTTATTTGCAAACTTAAATACAACTTGTAAATGAGGTAATTATTGTTATATAGTTCGACAGTATTGTCTCTCAATACTGTGGAAAAACTACAGGTGAGGGGATTTACGGTGTGGGTCTGTCAGCTTAACAGGTACTTAAGAGGTGTTGAAACACACACAGCCAAACGCTCTCCTTTCTTAGCAGGGAGAAGAACAATGTTTATACACTTTATCTTAATGTTATAAGTTATAGCAACGCAACAAACGCAGTGTCCTGTCCATATAAAAAATATTTAAAAAAAACGCGAGTCCGCGCGGGTGTATTGTCATTAAATTAAACAACATTAAAACACATTTAGAATGTCACGAATTTGATGAGCGAACGAATTTAATTCGAGTGAATTTATTGCAACCTAATGGTATAAGAAGTAAATTCATTCAATAGGGAAACTCAAAGAAAATAACAAACAAGTTATTATTATTATAGGACGCGTTGGTTGTTGTTGTAGACGAACGCGCGCTGGCAATTCATTTGATGACAAGACAAACGTCTTTCTGGGTCTGCATCCCCTTAACAATTGTGTGTATTGAGCTGTACTGTATTATTGCAACTTGGCTTGAATCCGCAGCAATAAGCCAGATAAACAAAATTGTATTAACGCGCCTCGTTAAATCCTCCGCTGTTTCCTCTCTCTCAGTGCTCCACTGTCCGGCTGGCTGCTCTGCCTGTCTGTCTGGCTACTCTGATCCAATCACATTCAGCGTTTCTCCCCCCCCCCACCCACAGTCTGCGAATCAGAGCAGAGTAGGGCGGGTTTTCACGGAATGGAAACAGTCTCTTTGCTTGTGGCAGAAACGCAGCTACGAAACAAAACAGTTATTTTGATGCAGCCTTTCCTTGCTGGTGTTTGTGAGGTTTAGTGAGTTAACAGAAGGTTAACCTTTCACTACCACACTACAGAAGGTTAACCCTTTCACTGCCACACTACTGAAGGTTAACCCTTTCACTGCCACACTACAGAAGGTTAACCTTTCACTACCACACTACAGAAGGTTAACCCTTTCACTGCCACATTACAGAAGGTTAACTTGATTGATTGATTGAAAACTTTATTAACAGATTGCAGAATGGGTACAATACAGTACAGCTCAATACACACAATTGTTAAGGGGATGCAGACCAGAGAAAGACTTTCATCTTGTTTACATCAGGATCCCCCATTTTCAATTCATCATAGAAAATAATGTTATGAATGCCCGAAAACATTTGTGATGTCACAGTATGATGTCATAATCAAACATTCTAGAACATTTGTGTATCTATTCAACAATTCTCTCACAGCTACAGAAGGTTAACCCTTTCACTGCCACACTACAGAAGGTTAACCTTTAAATCTAAACATCTAAATGCTTATTGATGTAGCCTTTCCTTCAGCCAATACCTTGACCCCCAACATTACATGGCTTATGTGAGGCTTCCAACAAACCTTTCACTACCACACTACAGACGGTTAACCCTTTCACTACCACACTACAGAAGGTTAACCTTTCCTTATAATACATTTACATTTAGTAATTTAGCTTTTAGACTTACAAGGCAAATACTTCAACTGCCACAACAACTTGCCACAAGACAGAGTCATTGCCATAACAAAAGAGCCTGATGCAAGGTGTTAATGTCCCCAGAGAGAGGGGGGCCATGGAATACAATGCATTCTGGGTATGGTTGTAGTTGATTAAATCACAGGTGTGAACCTCTCCACAAGTTCGAAGACCATTCATCTCTGAATGCGTTCACTGATATCTCCGTGATTCATAGGATGTAGCTTGAAAAATATCCCACCAAAATGTTCAAGTGATGGCTTATTTTTAAGGTATGAATCTGTACTTTCACAATATGTAAAAAAAAAAAATTTGACCTTACCTCAACAAGTCCCGCGCCCCCATGCCCAGAGCAATTAATGCATGGAGCTGTTCCATCTTATTTCATTTGATACTAACTACTCAGTTCATACAGATTTCAAGTATCCAAATATCCATGATGAATATTGCATAAGGTTTACACAGTAAATAGATCACCTGTTTTATATTCATGCTCAGAGAGGAGTAATAGTTAGATCTTTATGTGTGATTTATATGTCAATTAAATCAATGGTGTGCTTGTTTGGTTGGGGAGTTTGACCTCGGTGGCCTCATAGCTGGCTACGGCCATGACTGTGTACCTGCAGAACTCCATCAATCAGGCCTTTGGTAGATTCTTTTTTTTTGTGTTTTTCCCCATATTCTGTAGAATCCTGTGGAGAACCATCTCGTGGAGGAGGACCAACTGCCAGACGAGATTCCCATGTTGTTGCAGAGACTGCCCTGAGCGAAGAGGAGTGCAAGGAAGCGATCTCACTAATGAAACATTCAGCTGATGAGGACACAGTGAAGAACAAGATGAAACTGACATTTGACTATAGGCACAACAAGGTCCTCGACCCCCAGCAGTCAAGCAACATACTGTCTGACTTTCCACGTTTCCAAGACGTCAAGGGCTTGGTAATTATCTATAGTTAGTAGAAAAGACTCACGCACATCCCAAGTGTATAGTCACGGGTGCTAGACTCAAAATAGATCTGTAATGTTGTGGAAAAAAAGTCTGCACACCGTCTGTAGTGTTCCCAAGTTTTAATATACTTGAACACAACGTTTCGGCCTGTGGTAATTATCTGCCATTATTTTGACCATTTTGTGACACTTGAATGATAGACGGTAGATGTATTGTACCTCAACTAGCACCCACTAACTTTGGTTGGCTGTGAAATCCTGAAATTGTCCCCCAATCACCCCTCTACAGGTTGAACAGGATTTCGTTCTGATGTTTGGAGAAGGTGTATCGGGCAAGCTTCTGGAAAAGTGGCCGACCACATACAAGAAAAAGATCATCCAACAATGCAGACGGCTTCCATCCACCAGTGAGCTTCAAGAGCTCCTGCTGATAGCTGATCCTCCTGAGGATGACACTGAAGTGGATGCTGACGTTGATAAGCTGCTTTTGAGCATACCATTCTTGTTGTTTTTCACTGAACTTCTGTGAAAAATGTACGAGGCATTTTGTATTATCAACCAGTCAAAAGTGTCTTCCCATTCACTTGAATGAGTGCATCCAAGCTTTTTACTGGTACTGTATATTCATATTTTGAGTGGCAGAGCTTCTTGTGATGAACTGCTGTCTTTTATCTTATTTTGTAAAAATACTGCTAACATTGCAGATGGACTGAATTTTGTTTATGGTCTACATAATTCAAGTGTCTTAACATCCAACTTGTATCGTTACATGTTGGGACAGTGACCTCTCATCGATTCTACTGCTGTTGCACTTGATCCCACCCTCTGCTCAGGGGCGGAAGAGACCAGGGAAGGTGTCGGCGTCCAACGCGGAGCAGCATCTTGTGATCTTCAAGAAGGTTGGTATTTTCTCCTAATGTACAAATTTATAATTATAATGCTACAATCATGTAATTATTATTATTATTATTTTTTATATTCCCCCCCTCCTTTTTCTCTGTTTTTCTCCCATTCCAATGTTAGTCGTTATGCCAATTCTTAGCCCCTTTCGTGACTGCTGCGCCACCCAGCCGCCACAATCATGTAATTCTAATTGTTTATCCATGTGTGTTTGTCTTCTCAGACTGGAACAAGCATCCAAGAGCATCTTGATGCCATCACTACCAGCAATCAACCCTATCTCCTGGCTGTTGGAGTGAAGAAGAATGCGATCCACCGGTTCTACATCATTCTTGACAAGAAGGCCATACCTTGCAAGTCAATCTCTTCTCTTGGTGCTTTAGATGAACTCTTTAAGGCACATTATGTGTTTGGCACAGCATACAACACCATGCTGCGCAACATGTACACGTTCCTCCAGACCACTGTGTATAGTATTGATGTTGGGAAAGTCAAGGAGAGTCCTCGTGTTGCTGAAGTTAGGGCGAGGTTGCTTCATTAGTGCATGAGGCTTCTCCTCCGCCATGAAGTGTTTTGATTGTCGGAAGGAGTTAGGTTGTACAAATAGGCTTGTTAGGCATTTGCGAATAGTTCACGGTTACGTTCAAGGAAAAAAGCTTCGCCTTAAATGTGCTCAGACTGGATGTGGCTATAGGTTTGGTACGTTTTCAGGTTTTAGGAAACATTTAGACAACAAACACACTGAGTATATTGACCAAGAGGTTGACACTGATGTTAATGTAAACAGTGTAGGAGAGGCGGTGATCGCTAATGTAGATGAGACCGCCACAACATCTGATGTCGATGCGACGGCCACATGTGGACTGTTCAGAAACTCTAATAGGAGCACTCTCGATATGTGTGCAACTGCTGTTGCACAACTCAAGGCTGCTGGAACCAGTCAGTCTACTGTAAAAAGTTTTGTCTCAACCATGGAAGAAGTGATTTCTGAGATTCATAGTCACGTTAAAGATGCAGCTCTACAGTGCTTATCTCCACAGGACACAGAAAATAAGAACAGCTTAGAACAGTCATTCCAAAAGTTGGAAAACCCATTCACACACTTAAATTCTGAGGCAAAAATAAACAAACACTTCAAAGAGAAATGGGGAAAAGTTGAACCCGTTGAAAAGGTGCTTGGCACAAGATTTGACAGCAGAAGAAACAAAACTACTGGGACATATGACCAGGTCATTGTAACTGATAAGTTTGCATATGTTCCCATTTTGGAAACGCTGAAGAGCATTTTTCAAAACCCAGAACTTGCAGACATGTTAAAGCCCAGGCACATGACTAAGGAAGGTGTGTATGCAGACTTGAGAGATGCCACCTATTTGAAAGAAAGTCCCCTGTTTTCAGTAGAAAAAGATTCCTTTCAAATTCAACTTTTTTATGATGACTTTGAAACTGCAAATCCATTGGGCTCTAAAAAGGATATACATAAATTAGGTGGTGTATACTTTACATTAAGAAATTTCCCCCCAATCTATAATTCCTCTTTGATTAATATTCATTTGTGTGCTCTTTTCCATGCACAGGACATTAAGCGTTATGATTTCAATTTGATACTTGAGCCACTTGTCAATGATCTGAAAGTACTGGAGACAGAGGGACTTAAAATTCCCATGTTTAGACACGTAATTCGTGGTACCATAGTTCAGGTCACTGGGGATAACCTTGGCTTGCATGGTCTGTTTGGGTTTGTGGAGTCATTTGGGGCTCGGTATTGCTGTCGTTTCTGTCTCCTTGAGAAAGCTTGTTTTCAGACTGTATTCTGTGAAGATGATCCGGCTGTTGTACTAAGAACTGTTGAGATGCACGCACAACACTGTCAAACTATACAGACAGATCCAACGCTACCTCATATATATGGCGTGAAACGCAGTTGTCTGTTGAATTCACTTGAGTATTTCAACACAGCCACAAACTTCTCTGTAGATATCATGCGTGATATTTTAGAGGGGGTTGCTCAGTTTGAGGTGAAACTTATTCTCAAGTACATTCTTCAGGAGAAACTTCTAAATGCTGAACAACTGGCTGGCAGAATACATGCTTTTGACTATGGTTACAATCAGCAGCGAAACCGTCCGCCAAGAGTCAAGTTGTTGGATGAAAGTAAGGATTTGGGGTTGAATGCCACACAGTCTTGGTGCTTGTTGCGCAATATGCCTCTGATATTTGGTGATTTAATACAGACTGATGATAAGTACTGGCATCTTCTGCTTTTGCTTCTACAGATTGTTAACATTGTATTTTCACCAGTCCTGTCATATGGCATGACCATTTATCTCAAACATGTAATCACTGATCATCATCGGCTCTTCAAGCAGTTATTTCCTAGAAGCAACCTATTGCCAAAGCATCACTTCATGATACATTACCCTCGTAATATAAGGAACATTGGCCCAATTCTGCACATGTGGTGCATGCGTTATGAAGCTAAACATAACTTCTTTAAGAGACAATTAAAAAGCTTTAAAAACATTACAAAGACATTAGCCCAAAAGCACCAAAGTTGTATGGCAATGTATCGGGAGTCCTTTACCAAAGAAAGATTAACCATAGGTCCAGGAAAGATGGTGGCACTTGTTGAGCTCAAAGAAGGTCCAGAGATTGCTTCCTTATTTGGAGATGTAACCAGTGTTTTTTCTGCCAAGTGGATAAAACATCATGGTACAGAGTACCGCTGTGACTTGATTATCTGTACTGAGGTAGCATTTGAGATGCCTGTGTTTTGTAAGATCAAGACTATTGCTGTGAAAGATGACAGTGTATTGCTCTGTGGAAAACTGATGGAAACCATGTGTTTTGATGACCATTACCATGCCTTTAAGGTCAGACTGCATCCATACGGAGTTGTAAAGGTCTTGGATATAAATCAGCTGTGTTACTTTAAACCATTTGATATTCAAATGAATTATCGAACGACAGATTGCTCAAAGTATATTGTTCCATATTGCCACTTTATGCAGACCTGCTAATGTGATTGTTTTATTACTGCATCCAGACGGAGTTGTAAATAGGGTTGGGTACCGAAAACCGGTTCTAATAGCAACCGGTTCCTAACATCCGGTTCTGGAACCGGAAGTAACATATTTGCATTTCGATTCTTAATTTTTTATTTTTTTTACTTTGTTAATTAATACCATAGTTACAGTACAGCAACCAAATTAAACTGTATCAAGTCAACTGAAAATGTGAATAGTATGAAAAAATGTACACATTTTCAAATAAAATCTGAACCGGAATCGTTCAAATCCAAACGATGCCCAACCCTATATAGTTGTAAAAGTGTTGTATAAATCAGCTGTGAAGTATTGTTCCATATTGCACTTTATGCAGACCTGCTGAGGTCAATGTATATTTATGTTTTATTTTTTTATAAGCCTGCCTGACCCTGCCTGACCAACAATAAAATTGTTGAAATCATTTTGTGGTAACTTGTGATTTTTTAATGTATATTGTATGTAAATGCAATTTCACAAGAGTAAATTAAGTGTAAAATTAACACCAGTGAGGTTTATTTTCACCAATATAGTGTCCGGTTTCATTGACACTGTGCAGTGTTAATGGGTGTTATTTGCAGAGCTGTTTTTTCACTACTAGTGAGTAAATTATCAACACAGTACTGTGTAATGGCAACACTTCAGCAGAGTTATTTGACCTCAGTGTTAACTTTTAATAACTCAATGCAGTGTTAATGAGCATTGGAATTCAACTCAATCAGAGTTAATTTGTTATCACATAAGAGTAAATTATCAACACTTCTGAGAATAATAATTACACTCTCAAGTGTTATTAAACCTATAGTGTTAAGTTTAAATAACACCATACAGTGTAAGCGAGTGTTAAATTTGTACTCTATTAGAGTTAATTTAACTCAAAAAATTTAACACGGGAGCAAGAGTCGATTTAAATAACACCATACAGTGTAAGCGAGTGTTAAATTTGTACTCTATTTAGAGTTAATTTAACTAAAAAAATGTAACACAGGAGCAAGAGTCGATTTAACACTATTCGTAGTTGGAGTCATATACACTCTGGAATAGTGTTAAATTCGACTCTTTAAGTGTTAATTTGACACTGCGAATTTTACTGTGTAGATATTCTGAAATAATAAAACAGGAGCAGAAAGAGACAGCCGGAATACTCACATTAACAATACAATACAGGTTTATTGGAAAAGAAAATAATACAGTACGCCCATACGGACGGACTTTCAGTCTGTCAGAGTGCATATTCACAGGTCTGTCAGAGTGAAAGTGACAAAAAGCAAAGTGTCATGTGTTTTAACACAGTGGAATAGAGACGCCTTGCTCGTCTCTGATTGGGTTGGCTTTATATGGTCATTTAGGGAGTCAAATGGAATGGGCTTTTGAGGAGGGCTCGCTGCGGCCTTGGATGCAAGCGTTATCTGGCCTGCTCTGAATATAATGAATGGATATAGTGTTTTTGAGAGAAGGATAACATGACTTCACGATCAACCCTGTTGTGGGGATTAAGAATGTGAAATTACCCTTCACATTTAAACAGAAATCCTGACCTCACAAATAGAGGAGGGGGGGGGAGGAGGAGGAGGAGGAGGAGGAGGAGGAGGAGGAGGAGGAGGAGGAGGAGGGGATGTGAAATTACCCTTCACATTCCCCACTTTGTGCCATTTTTGGCACATCCTGGTAATTTCAACCATCAATATCACTAAACCACAGTCTCAAGACACCATACAGAACATCAAATCAATCAACATTAATACATCATAATGTCATACTTGGCTAAGTAGGACGATAATTCCAAGCAGGTAATTGCAAAATGTTGCATCCTTAGGTACAATAAAAAAAAAAAAATAATAATAATAAGGTAGAACAATAACTCTTGAGAAAGAAAGAAGAGGGGGAAAAAAGTTCAGGTGCAAATTGAAAAGGGGAGGAGTCCCAGGCCGGGGACAGATTGGTCGCTGGCGCCTTATAAAGCGCTTCTCAGTGACCCGAAGCGCCGACAGCAGTTAATAGGAAACAAAGAACAAATAAAATAAAATGGCCCTTGTTGTCGTCCTCAGTAGCAGTCAGGTGTCTTCCCACTCCTTCACACACAGAACGATATATATCTGTTGCAAGGAGGCTGGATGCTGTTGAGTACAGTAGCAGTCAGGTGTCTTCCCACTCCTTCACACACAGAACGATATATATCTGTTGCAAGGAGGCTGGATGCCGTTGAGTACAGTAGCAGTCAGGTGTCTTCCCACTCCCTCACACACAGAACGATATATATCTGTTGCAAGGAGGCTGGATGCCGTTGAGTAGAGTAGCAGTCATCTCCCCATAGTTGAATACAGCAGCATACCAGGTGCAGGGAGTAGGGAGGTAGGATATTGTAGCGGGCGTTGTTTGTACAGGCCGGGGCCGTCGTTGGCGTGGTGGGGTAGGTCCTACTTATGCAAAATGAATTGTATTGCTGACTGGGGTGCGTGGTAGGGGTTCCTGTGGATCCCAGCAGCGGTGCGTTCTTATCTTCGTGGCAGGGCGGGGCTATCGCACAGGGAGCTTAGCTGGAGTTCCTGTCCCAGTTGCCCTCCCAGGGCCTCCACTGATCCCTGGGCCCCGCTTCCGTAGCACCGGCCCTGCTGTGGTGTTGCCATATCATGCGAGATGTTGAGCAGGCGGTTCCTGTTGGACTTGGGACTGAACCTGATTAGGTTGTCGTCGTCCTCCGCGGGTTCATATGGGTATGGTGGCTGGTGTGCCGGTGGAGATGGGGCCCCTAGGTGGTGTGGTTGCCCAGGGACAGCGTGGCCCTGCAGTGGGAAGTACGGCCCTGGTGCATATTCGTTATCTTCTTTCTCCTGCGCTGAGAGAAACGCACCATCCTCCCCCTCACATTCCATAGATCTGAGTTCCACAGCATTGATTAATACTGCATCTTGGATGTCATGCGTCGCGTTAATGAGATTGCGCCGGCCAAAGGAAAAAAAAAAAAAAAAAAAAATTTCAAACATGGTCAGTGTGTTACATGTCTGGATATACAACAGGGAGGTAGGGACTCCCTCATAGTTGTACTGGCTGGAAACAAAGAAAAAAAAAACTGTTTACAGTTAGCTGTCGCCCAAGTTGAAACATGTGGAAATAGTGACCACCAGGGGTTACAAGTTGTAACATGCAATCAAATATCAAAAGGAATGACAAATCCAACTTTAGGACGCTGGTATTACAAACGCTGTGATGGCGGAAAGACAAGTGCCTCAATAAGCTGTATAAGACAGTGTCTATGGAATTTAGAACATTTGAATAGCACTTATATTCAAAAGTGCTTGGAATAGAGGCCAAAAAATAAATAAAAAAATGCCGGGGCCCGGGAGCTGACAGGAAGGATGGAGGAGGTGGAGGAGGAGGAGAAGGTGGAGGAGGAGGAGGTGATAATTCAACCAGGGTTGAAACTTATCGCAGTGTCACCCAATCCCTTTAAGCACGTATGTAGCTTATCTTAACACAGATAGTGACCAAAGCCCACATCAAAGTTGAGCTTCTCGCAGTGTCACGTATGTAGCTTATCTTAACACAGATAGTGACCAAAGCCCACATCAAAGTTGAGCTTCTCGCAGTGTCACGTATGTAGCTTATCTTAACACAGATAGTGACCAAAGCCCACATCAAAGTTGAGCTTCTCGCAGTGTCACGTATGTAGCTTATCTTAACACAGATAGTGACCAAAGCCCACATCAAAGTTGAGCTTCTCGCAGTGTCACGTATGTAGCTTATCTTATCTTAACACAGATAGTGACCAAAGCCCACATCAAAGTTGAGCTTCTCGCAGTGTCACGTATGTAGCTTATCTTAACACAGATAGTGACCAAAGCCCACATCAAAGTTGAGCTTCTCGCAGTGTCACGTATGTAGCTTATCTTATCTTAACACAGATAGTGACCAAAGCCCACATCAAAGTTGAGCTTCTCGCAGTGTCACGTATGTAGCTTATCTTAACACAGATAGTGACCAAAGCCCACATCAAAGTTGAGCTTCTCGCAGTGTCACGTATGTAATCAATAACACAGATAGTGACCAAAGCCTAACCAGGGTTGACTTCTCGCATTGTCACATACATAATCCTAACACAGATAGTGACCAAAGCCCACATCAAAGTTGAGCTTCTCGCAGTGTCACGTATGTAGCTTATCTTATCTTAACACAGATAGAGACCAAAGCCCACATCAAAGTTGAGCTTCTCGCAGTGTCACGTATGTAGCTTATCTTAACACAGATAGAGTTACATTCAGACAGCCCCCCCCCCACTCCTGCTTACCTAACTCGCCGCGACGCTGCATGTAATGCCCGTGGAATGCCGTCCCGACCAGCTGATGCAGACAGACAATTCCTCACTGTCCCAGACGTGGCTGTGTTGTAGAGCGATGAAGAGCCCGTCTGCACCGGCAGGATCGGTTGGCATCCCCGCTTCAGACACCAAGAATGTGGTGGATTTTTGACGTCTCCAGGGATGGTTAAATGAAATACAGAGACAAGAGATTGGCCTTAAATCAGAGTGCAAACCACCAGGTTCTCCACGGACATCCAGCAGCCTAAAACAGTGTCACACTGCGAATTAGATATTCTGAAATAATAAAACAGGAGCAGAAAGAGACAGCCGGAATACTCACGTTAACAATACAATACAGGTTTATTGGAAAAGAAAATAATACAGTACGCCCATACGGACGGACTTTCAGTCTGTCAGAGTGCATATTCACAGGTCTGTCAGAGTGAAAGTGACAAAAAGCAAAGTGTCATGTGTTTTAACACAGTGGAATAGAGACGCCTTGCTCGTCTCTGATTGGGTTGGCTTTATATGGTCATTTAGGGAGTCAAATGGAATGGGCTTTTGAGGAGGGCTCGCTGCGGCCTTGGATGCAAGCGTTATCTGGCCTGCTCTGAATATAATGAATGGATATAGTGTTTTAACAGTTTTTGAGAGAAGGATAACATGACTTCACGATCAACCCTGTTGTGGGGATTAAGAATGTGAAATTACCCTTCACATTTAAACAGAAATCCTGACCTCACAAATAGAGGAGAGGAGGAGGAGGAGGAGGAGGAGGAGGAGGAGGAGGAGGAGGAGGAGGAGGAGGAGGGAAGGTGGAGGAGGAGGGGATGTGAAATTACCCTTCACAGTATCCATGGGTGCTGCTGTGTCCATGTCATACTCTCCTCCTGCGAGAGACATCTGCATGGCGTAGGCTATCTGCTCCTCGTCAGTCATGCTGCTGAAGTCGGGCTGAGACACAGACATCTTCAACAGGGCCTCGTCGGATTCGTCGGCGGTGGATGTGGGTACCCCTGCCTCCTCTACAGAGGCAGCGGCCGCTCTGCGGTCCTCCTCCTCCTGCCTCTGCCTCTGTTCCTCCATGGACACACGTAGGGCCAGGACCAACTCGGGGTCGGCACCCTGGTCTACGCCGAACTCAAAGTCGCTGGCGCCCAGGCCCATCATGGAGCCTCCCTCACCAGCCAGGATGGGAGAGTGGAGCAGGGCGTCGACGAGGCTGGGCCCCGGGGGGACCGTGACCAGGTGGGAACCCGTACCCTCTTTCCCATTCAAAGTGTTGATGAAGGCAGTCAGCTTCTCTGTGTTCAGCTCCTCTTCGCCAAAGTTGACAATATCCACATTCACCTTCTCTTTCTTCAAGCGCTTTGCTAGTTTAACAAGGTCTTTCTCTGTGTCTTCCACTGGGCTTCCCACAAAAGCAATGATCCTCATCTTGTGGTTTTTTCCTTGTCTGTGCTTGAGTGCCATGTGAGCCACCCTGATGCCCGTGCAGAAGCAGATGTTGCCGCGGGGCTGGATTGCGTGGAGTTTGGACATGATGCGGCCCGAGTCCGGGGTCAACGTGGTCAGGACCTGACAGTTATTTGCCATAGTCATGAGCCCCACGTCGTTCTCTGGGTTGCTGCGAGTTTTGGAGTGGCAGACCATGTTGACAGCATCTTGCTGAGCCTGTAGTCTCGTAGGGAGAAAGTCTCCATTTCTCATATACTCACTGTTGTCCACGCAGACCATAGTACTTTCAAGCCCCATTTTGAAAACTTCTTTGGTGGGTCCTTAGTTTGTGAAATCTTCTTCTTCTTGTGAATTTCCAGCAGTCTAGACACCTTTCAGCGTATTGCTGCCTAACTAGTTTACAATCTTCTTCTTAGTTTGTGAAATCCTCTTTCCTGCGTATATATATATATCACAAATGTTCTAGAATGTTCTATTATGACATCATACAACATTCTAGAACATTTGTGACGTCACAGTATGATGTCATAATAGAACATTCTAGAACATTTGTGATGTCCATGGCATAATAGAACATTATAGAACATTTGTGATGTCACAGTATGTCATAATAGAACATTCTAGAACATTTGTGATGTCACAGTATGATGTCATAATAGTACATTGTAGAACATTTGTAATGTCACAGTATGTCATAATAGAACATTCTAGAACATTTGTGAAGTCACAGTATGTCATAATAGAACATTCTAGAACATTTGTGATGTCCCAGTATGATGTCATAATAGAACATTCTAGAACATTTGTGATGTCACAGTATGTCATAATAGTACATTCTAGAACATTTGTGATGTCACAGTATATCATAATAGAACATTCTAGAACATTTATGATGTCACAGTATGATGTCATAATACACATTCTAGAACATTTGTGATGTCCCAGTATGATGTCATAATAGGACATTCTAGAACATTTGTGCTGTCACAGTATGATGTCATAATAGAACATTCTAGAACATTTGTGATGTCCATGGCATAATATAACATTCTAGAACATTTGTCCTGTCACAGTATGATGTCATAATAGTACATTGTAGAACATTTGTAATGTCACAGTATGTCATAATAGAACATTCTAGAACATTTGTGATGTCACAGTATGTCATAATAGAACATTCTAGAACATTTGTGATGTCACAGTATGATGTCATAATAGAACAATTCTAGAACATCTTACTCTTCATACTGTCATCATCACACTTCACGGTTAGCCTGTAGCTCCTACTGGTTTCCATTTACAGTGCAATCCTTCTGGCCTTCCTCGCTGCAAAGTCATCAATCACATACAATTTTCCAACTCCTGAGCCAGCTCCTTCCCATCCAAATCAGATTGCCCTCCATGGTTTAAGGTGTGTACAAGTGCCTCTGCTTGCTTCATCAGCTCTTGGTGTGGCAGGTCTTGGAAGTTGTACAAAATTGCATACCTTTCACCTTGGCACGTTTCTCGTTTTCTTCTTTTCTTCTCTTTTTATACTGGATGGCCGGATGGCTTTTGCCTCTTCATAGTTCTCTAACGTTAGTCTTTCTTTCCTCAATGCTCAATTCTATAAACACTTGACCGATACCCATCAATGCACAGCGCTCTAGCATTTTTTTAAACAAACACATAAACAAACATGACAACACACGATAAGATATACAAGCATTAGTTGACAGTGCACATCCAATGAAATCACATTTTAGTTAATTGTCTTATATAGGATATACCCTTAATACCTGTTATCTAAAAACCTACACACATATGCTCCAGCTCGTACCCCCCCCTCCCGGACCCCCCATTGGATAATCCATCCATTTTCCCTCGCTCCTAACCAGACATTACCATTATATGCTAGCTTTTATTTTCTCCACCACTTTTTTTTTTTTTTTCTTTTTTTTCTTGGTCTTTTTCCCCCTCCATTTTCCTCCGATTTTCTCCCATCCCAATGTTAGTCGTATGCCAATTCCCAGTCCCTTCCTGGTCGCCGCGCACTTACCCCCCACAGTCAGATCATCTGGGAGAGTGGAGGCTACCACGTGCTTCCTCCGACACACGTCCAGCCAATCACCGCTTCTTTTCACCTGGCAGCGCGGATTCTCATCGAGAGGGCGTAGCGTGTGGGAGGACCACACTATCCCCCTCGAGTCCTATCCGCGCTTAGCAGGCGCCCCGACCGAACTGTAGGAGTCGCTGTTTACAACGACCCGGACCCACCCCGCCAGCTTCTCCCACCCTCTAATACAGCCAATTGTATTAGTGCAGACGGCCAGCCAAGCTGGTGACAACCCCGGAGCTGTGAGCTGGATTCGAACAGGCGAATCCAGCTCACAGCTCCGGGGCTGGTGACGAACGCAATCTCCGCTCGGCCACCTAACCGCCCTTTCTCCACCACTTCTAACCACAATGTAATTTTGGATTCATTGAGACCCAAAATTCTTGCTGTAGATATTTCTTGATAGATCACATCGAGATATGTAATAATCCAGACCTTTCGGCAAATTTTTTCCGGTTGGAACCATCGTGATGCTATCAGCTTTTTAGCCACTGTGATACCCGATAAAACCAATCTCTTTGGGACTTCCGGTTTAGCGTAATATGTAGCAGACGCATTTGGCAACTGCTCCGCTCCCACCAACGGTAATTTCGTTTAAAAACATTATTTGGACAATATCAAAAGAGATTAGACCACATCGTATGTATTGATAAGACCTTCTACTGGCTATATCAAAAGACAACATGACTAAGAGTAGAGGAAATCAGGGAAAGAAACAAGATACGGTAACTCCAGGGTCGCAGAAAGATACTCGCTCAAGAAGACACGTACCAGCCGACGCGGGTAAACTGCCGTCGGAGACAAGCTCCGACGTGGAGAATGAAGAGGAAAATACACCGGGACCATCGACTACGGTCCCCGACAGAGAGTTAATAGATGCCAACATAACAGAAGAGACAGAATCAAGCTCCGTGAAAGAGAGAGCAGCCAATCTGGATAAGAGAATACTAATAGCAAAAAATTCCACCGTCACCGTCACTGCATCTATGTCGCCAATTGAAACAAGCAGTACTACCACTCCACCCGATTTCAACACACTGACTAACCTGATGATAGAACAGTCTAACCTGATGAAAGAACAGATTACACACATCAAGGCGCTCGAAGCAAACGTCGATGCTAAATTCGATCGCATCGATGAGAAATTAGAAGAAGTCAAGAAAGCGATCGATGCACAGTCAAAGCGAATCACGTCAGTGGAGAATACGGTGACAGATATTACACGGGCAGTCAAAGCGAACGAAGGTGGCATGACAGAGATGATAAAAGAGATAGAAAGTGTGAAAGAAGAATACCGGAGGGAAATACAAGTGGTTAAAAACGAAGCGACGGAGAGGCTACTAGAATCCCAACGCTACCACAGGCGGAATAACATCCGCATTGTAGGGCTTGATGAAGCAGTAAATTGCGAAGATGCCAACTTTCCAACAGTGCTATCAGCGATTTTGGGTAACAACGCTCCAAACACAGTGCCAGAAGTGGACCATGTTTACAGAATCGGTCCTCGGGGGCAAAGAAACATCGGGCCAAGAGTCATCATTGTTACTCTGCGGAAGACTTCAACAAGGGATGACATCATCAAATTTGCTCTCATCCAACGTGGGAATCTGAAATATGGTGATAAATCAATATTTATCTACGAAGATTTGAGCAAAGAAGCCATCATTCGACGTCTACCATACAAGGAGGTGATGCAAAAACTGTTCAAATCTGGTCACAAGCCAAGGCTATCATACCCGGCGCTGTTATCATTCGTGGGCAGTGACGGCCACAGGTCTGGTGTATACACACCTAAAGAAGCTGAGGATTTTCTGAATCGAAATGGAGCAAATACCTCATTACTCTATTTTTTATATATATTTTAACTTACATTGTTCTTTTCCACTGTTCTTCACATTAAGGTGTCAATATTGCTCTACAATCTTTTCCTTTTTTCCTTTTTTCCTACACGTTAGTAGAGGGTTCAAATGAATATGTCGATGAAAGTTTATTCTCTTTTTTTATTTTTTATTTTTTGTCATTTATCACAATATTTCATTACAGTAAGGGAAGGTGCAAGACCAAAAGCGACATTCTATTGCAATAGAATGGAAATGTTAGATCCTATGGCAATTAGCATAGGAATATTAGGATTACAATGCTCAGTTTGGGCAATCCGGTGGACTATGGGAGAAAGTCAATCGCGGAGGATGTGTTTTTGGAACACAGGCCTGTACGACTTTCTGGGTGAGGGGAAAATAGGGGATTTTTATTTGTATATATATATGTTTTTAAGCTCGGCTCTCAACGGGACCTCATTAATTGGATGTACATCTATTGTAGCTTCGCACTCCAGAAGCATTACCAAAAACTACACAAAAACATGCATAGATTATGGCTAGTTTGAATATAATGGTATGGAACACCGGTGGGATAAACAAACAACACAAACGCAAAAGCGTGCTCACGCTGATGAAAAAAGAACATGTGGACGTGGCTCTATTAAGCGAAACGCACATTTTAGAGGAAGACATAAATACGTTAGCGGATAACATATACCATAATATTAGTCACTCTTCTTTTGTTACGAGAACTAGAGGGTAGCCATAGTCGTCAGACGCAAATTAAATATCGAATTGAAAGGGGTATGGTCGGATGCTGAGGGGCGCATAACTATAGCTAGGATTATACATAATAACAGGAAAATTGCGTTGGCAGCGGTATATGCCCCAAATTTGTACGAAGTGGGTTTCTTCACTTCACTAACCGGAGAAATGTTAAACCATCCCGAGTACTCATATATAATAGGTGCGGATTTTAATGCCATTTGGAACCCAAGGATGGACAAAACTTACCTTGCCTTTTCCAGCGAACAAAAAAATTCATCTAAAGCATTAAAAGATTGGTCAAAGTCAACAGGGGTAATTGATTTATGGCGTTCACTTAATCCCATGACCCGTAAGTACTCATGTCGTTCAGCGAGACACAACACACTATCCAGAATTGATTACGTCTTTGCATCCCCGAGAATATTTGATAAATATGAAGTGGAAATGACACCCAATGCGCTATCAGATCACTGCTACTTAATCCTGAAAGCAACATTTGGTACACTATCTTCCCGGGCCCCAAGATGGCGTTTTAATTCTATGCTGCTTAACAACAAGGAATTCATTACACAAATTAAAGAAGCTCTCACAGTATTCCTACGGGATAATGCAAACGCGGAGCAAGACCCCAGAATATTATGGATGTCGGTAAAGGGTATGATCAAGGATTTCACGGATAGATTTTCCTCCATATTGCGCAAAAATCAATGCACAAAACTGTCTGAAATGGAAACGCTTTACTCAACGCTTTTTAATTCTTTAAAATACAACAACTCTACTAGACTAGAAAACCAAGTTAACATTCTAAAGACAGAGATCAAAGCAATATACAGACAAAAATCGGAATTGCAAATACGCAGCACAAGACAACAGCAGTACTTCCAAGGTTCTAAACCTAGTCACCTATTAGCCATGCGATTAAGAATTAATGCAAAATTTGCAGATATAACTGCCATTAGGAAACAACAAGCTCTAGTAACAGAACCCAAAATAATAAACGATACATTCAAAGCATTCTACTCCGATTTGTATAATTCAGAAACGACCTTTGATCAAGACAAATTAGACACATATCTTAATCAAATTACTCTCCCTAAACTTTCGGAGGACGACGCTAAACAGTTAGAAGCACCGATCACATTAGAAGAACTCAAGAAGGCCATATCCGGAATGAAAAACGGTAAGGCTCCGGGAATTGACGGTATCCCATCAGAAATGTACATTTCTTGCTGGGACATATTTGGACCCTTATTACTAAATATGATCTTATACTCAGTCAAAGAGGGGAGCTTCCATAAACACCAAAATACCGCACTCATTTCAGTTCAAAAAAGACAAAGACCCCACTGAGTGCGGTAGTTACCGACCTTTAAGCCTCCTCGGAACCAATGTCAAACTGTACTCTAAGATATTAGCCATCAGATTGCAAAAGCATATGACGTCTTTAGTTCATCCGGACCAAACAGGCTTCATAAAAGGTCGCCTGATCAATGATAACATAAGGCGAATACTGCACGTACTAGATGCAGACAAAGAGGACACCACACCTAAGGCGATGCTATCCGTGGATGCTATGAAAGCATTTGACAGGTTGGAATGGTCGTTTCTATGGGCAGTATTAGAAAGGATGGGGTTAGGAAAAGGATTCATTGATATGATTAAAGTACTATACAAGGACCCATCGGCCAGGATTACAACAGGCACATTCATCTCCGATATCTTTCCGGTATCACGCTCAGCCAGACAGGGTTGCCCTCTTAGTCCCGGACTATTCGATCTATCATTAGAACCTTTAGCACAATTTATAAGACAATCCCAACACATAGAACCAATAGTAATCAAGGGCACACAACATAAAATTAGTTTATATGCGGACGACGTAATATTGTTCATGCAAAACCCCAACAACACATTGCCGCATATACTCAAGTTGATAGAGAACTTTGGTGATTTATCGGGATTTAAAATAAATTGGCCGAAGTCGGCTTTTCTTCCTCTTAACATCAGTGCAAAAAAAGACACAACCCTCCCAGGTGCGATACCCATGGTCAAACATTTTAGATGCTTGGGTGTGGAAATATTTCCCACCATAAGACAAACGGTGAAGCACAATTACACAAAAATACAGAACAAAATCAAAGACGACCTGGACAGGTGGGCAAAACTTAAAAACGCAGTACAGGCAAGGGTATCAATAGTTAAGATGGATGTATTACCAAGAATCAATTTCTTCAGCTCAATGCTTCCGTTACCTCCTCCAGAGGGCTACTGGAAAAGATTACAAACCTCCACATACAAATTTATTTAGAATAACAAACCACCTCGCATAAAAAGATCCACCGCACAGAGAAATAAAGCAGACGGTGGCATGGCAGTTCCAGATTTTTTACAATATTTTAAGGCTTTCACATTAAGACCATTGAAGATATGGTTTGACCCTCAGGCTTTGGTATCTTGGAGAGAATTAGAAGAAAACATAGTAGCCCCACAGAGACTGAAAGACATAGCACACACTAAACTTTCAATCAAGCATTGTGAGCGAGAATTTGGCCCAATAATTACCCATGCAATCAGAACATGGCGGGAAACACAAAAGAAATATCCTAACCCTCAAGAATGGCATAATCACACTCCCATATTCAATAACAATGCACTCTTAATGGGAAAACGCCCTATAAGATTCCCTATATGGGAAGAGCAAGGCATACACTCATTAGGGGATATTTTTAATAACCAGGGCCTCTGTAGTTATGTCGAAATATGCACAAAGTTTAACCTCACCGAGTCCACATGGCTTTTTTATATACAGTTACGACTTTGTCTGAGGTCTCACGGTGTTCCATTACTCATACCAATTGAACACCACAGATACCACAAATTTTTCTATGAAAGAGAAACATTGGGAGGTTTTGTATCAGGTTTTTATTATCAATTACTAACGTCCTCGTATGAAACCCTTCAACTAGACACTGTCTGGAGGAGGGATATACCAGACCTGGAAAATGACTTTGATTGGCAAGGAGCCTGGGCAAATGTCTGACTTACATCAAGGAACCCGGTTCATCAACAAATCAATCTGAACTATATTCACAGGACATACTTGACTCCTATAAGGCTGTGCAAAATGGGGCTTAAACAAGACTCCAAATGCTCCCAATGTACAAATGGGGACGAAGGAACATTTATGCACATGTATTGGGACTGCCCACCAGTTAAGGCATTCTGGAAAGATGTGTCCCAACAATTATCAATACTCGTATCTTGGAATATACCTGTACACCCCTCGGTATTACTATTGAATGATGTTTTTGAGTTTGCAGTGAATCCACAACTAAAGAGATTGGTTTTATCGAGTATCACAGTAGCTAAAAAACTGATCGCATCACGTTGGTTTCAACCGGAAAAAATGTGCCGAAAAGTGTGGTTTCTTACATATCTCGATGTGATATATCAAGAAATATCTACAGCAAGAATTCTGGGTCTCAATGAATCCAAAATGTCAATGTGGGTAGAAGTGGTGGAGAGAATAAAAGCTAGCTTATAATGGTAGTGTCTGGTTAGGAGTGAGGGATAATGGAGGTACTATCCAAGAGGGGGTCCGGGAGGGGGGGGTTCGAGCTGGAGCATATGTGTGTAGGGTTTTAGAAAATAGGTATTAGGGGTATATTCTATACTAACATTTATATAATTGTAATTTCGCTGGATATACACTGTATACGGTTAAAATGTTATTATAGACTATTTTTGTTTTATCTTGTTTCTGTACTTGCATGTATTTTAACCACCTTTACTGAAAGTTTCATTATGCATTGTGTGTTGAGTACTGACTTTTAATCATTTTTGTTTTGCAATAATAAAAAAAATATAAAAAAAAAAAAAAAAAAATCTCTTTAGCTGTGGATGTACTGCACACTCAAAAACATCATTCAGCAGTAATACAGAGGGGTGTACAGGTATATTCCAGGTTAAGAGATTTGATAATTGCTGGGTCACTTCTTTCCATAATATCTTAACTGGTGGGCAGTCCCAGTACATGTGCATAAATGTCCCCTCGTCCCCATTTGTACATAAGGAGCATTTGGAGTCTTGTTGTATAAGACCCATTTTTTTCAGTCTTATAGGAGTCAAGTATGTCCTGTGAATATAGTTAAGATTGATTTGTTGATGGTCCGGGTTCCTTGATGTGAGTCGAATATTTGCCCAGGCTTCTTGCCAATCAAAATCACTTTCCAGGTCTGGTATATCCCTCCTCCAGACGGAGTCTAGGTGGAGGGTTTCATATGAGGACGTTAGTAATTGATGATAAAAATCTGAAACAAAACCTCTTGATGTCTCTCTTTCATAGAAGAATTTGTGGTATCTGTGGTGTTCAATTGGTTTCGTTAATGGAACACCCTGAGTCTTCAAACATAACAATAACTGTATGTAAAAAAGATGTGTGGACTTGGTGAGATTACATTTTTAAAAGAGCTTTCTTTACATCCCTCGCTCCGTTTAGATTCAGAGTGGCCCGCTCTAAATGTACTGCTTGTAAAAATAAAAGAGAAAACCACCCGTGTAAACAATATATAAAAAATTAAATACAAATATATATACTGATTCCTCATTATCATCGTCCTTGTTGAGGTCCTGCCTAACTTTCTGCACACTTTTCCTCAACCTGTATACCTCTTGTTCAGAGAACCCTCCATCTCCTCTGCACTTGGCTGACTCGATGAACAGCTCCCTATCCGGAAATAACTTATCGACTTTCACACTTTTCCTATTTTTCTGTCAAAACTGTTTAATTTCAGCCATTCCCATGAGCAGGTTTTGCTTTTACATCTGAAGATGCATCGCTCCCCCAATCATCAGCCTCATCTCCAGAGCTTAGGTCTGACCCTGTACCCTCCTGTGTACTGTTTTAAATTGTTTCCTTTGTTCACATTCACTTTCTTAGCTTGAGAACCTGTACGTTTGCTCTCGCAGAACCACCTTTAGATTGTTCTCCTCATCCTCCACGTCGACATCTACTGCCACACCTCCCTCCACTCTGACCTCCCCGCCTGTATCATCTACTGCCACCCCTCCCTCCACTCTGACCTCTGACCTCCCCGCCTGTATCATCTACTGCCACCCCTCCCTCCACTCTGACCTCTGACCTCCCCGCCTGTATCATCTACTGCCACCCCTCCCTCCACTCTGACCTCCCCGCCTGTATCATCTACTGCCACCCCTCCCTCCCTCCACTCTGACCTCCCCGCCTGTATCATCTGGACCTGATCCTGCTTCATTTACAGGACTGCTGTCCTCTTGGGTCATTCTAATGTATTTGCTGACACTAGCTTCTCCACTCTGTATTTGCTGATCAACCCTTTCACTGCCGCACTACAGAAGGTTAACCCTTTACTATCACACAGTTTAGTGGGATCTTGTTCCAGAGTGTCGGCGCTGTGACTGCCCGGTTTCCCTTCATCACCAGTCTTGTGGGATTTTAAGGCAGATTTGATTGTTTGATCTGAGGGATCTGGAGCTGGCTGATTGGACCAGGAGGACCAATCAATAAATAACTATCTAATTCACAACTTGGCACAGAGAGAGAAAGAGAATGAGAGAGAGAATGAAAGAGGGAGAGAGAGAGAGACTTTGACTTTTGATATTCTTTATTAAAACATCTCAACAAAAATAAAAATGCCAGTAGAGACGAAAATCCTCACGGCATCTTCATAAAACCATGCTTCACACACACTCGCTCCCCTGCACCCACACATCACATCCCAATATATCCCAACCGTTTCCTTCAGCGTACAGTACATGGACACACAACGGACAGTCAAATGCAGTCAAATGCATACGCTCAGTCCCTGCTCCCTGTTGACTCTTTGGCATTGTAGGAAAACTAAGTCATTCCCATTGGCCCAACAGCTTATGACGACATGGAGCTTTTGAAAACGCCTACGAAAGTAAAGTCTTGGTTAATAAAAGACAAATCGAACACTGCGATCGTCCACTTGCTGTCTACTGCCGACTCGCCAGGTGTTAGCGTCAGTGTCAGGTTAGATAGAAGCTAATCTATAGCTTGCTAACTTTCTGCTTGTCCCACAGCGACAGTCTTCACACACAGGCCAGGTTGTGGACAAATAAGGATGTTCACTCTGAATCTTTCCCATCGTCTGTAACGGCAACTGTTGGTACAACTCCGCCTGCTGCTGCTGCTGATCCAGCTCTGAGTTGAGAAGAGATGAGTCTGTTGCCATGGCTACTGTTTGCAGCCTACTGCCGACAGATGTTGTTGTACTCCTGTTGTTGATCATCAACTTCCTGGTTTCCCCTGACGTCGAGTGTGGTTGTAGATGCCATAGATATCTATAGAACACTAGATAGCTTAAGGCGGAGTCACCAGCGTCACTGAACCGCCACCATCTTGCTCCAGTTAGCCTTGAGCAGTGTTGGGACTAACGCGTTACAAAGTAACGCGTTACAGTAACGAAGTTACTTTTTGCCGTAAATAGTACTCTAACGCATTACTTTTTAAATTCAGTAACGCTACTTACGTTACTGAATGGTTTGTTAGTTCGTTACTGCGTTCTTTGTATGTAGATTCATAGCGAGCATCCTTATTTCGCCTGCGTTTGTTTCGGTTACTGTAGAGAGCGTCTATTTCTTTCCGTAGCCTCATTTCTGGTTTGCGAATTTCTGATTGGCCACTGACTGACGTTATCTGACGTTCTCTGACCAGACAGCGTCATTCAGTGGCCACTGGCCAATCAGAAATGCGCAAACCAGAAATGAGGCTACGGAAAGAAATAGACGCTCGCTAGTAGTAAACAACAAGAGGACGCTCGCTATGAATCTACATAATAAGAACGCAGTAATAACGAACTAACAAACCATTTAGCAACTACTTGGAGAGATAATTAATATACAACATGGAAACGAGATAAAGAACATGTTTGAAGGGCTGCTGGAGTCAACTGGACTAACGTTACATACATCTCGACCACCGCAGACTGGTGAGTGCAATGTGTTCACTGAAACTCAAGATCAACGGATTTTGACTGTACGAAATCTGCCAGGGAATCTCATAATACTAATCAAACAATATAAATATAGTCCTTTCATGCACAATTGATATCCTAACTATTCTAACGTTGCAATGCTTTGATTGATATCTTAAACAACGCTGCACGATGGTTATGAATGAATGAATGAATGAATGAATGAATGAATGAAAACTTTATTTAACAGATTGCAGAATGGGTACAATACAGTACGGCTCAATACACACAATTGTTAAGGGGATGCAGACCTGAGAAAGACGTTTGTCTTGTTTCCATCAGGGTCCCCCATTTTCAATTCATATAGACATTTATGACATACACAACATACATGACATTTATGGCATAGGGACATATAGGTATTTAGTACTGATACATTTGTGACATAAGCGGTATTCAAATATACAGTACTGTTACCCCTAGATCCTGACAGAGTATATACATATGATGGGGAGGGGACTGTACATTAGGAGGGGGTGGGTGGGTGGGAGAGAAAGAAATATACATACAGCGGGGAGGGAATATATAATGAAACGCTCTAGACCACATTGCTTAGCAGAGTTCGGTGATGTGAATGGAAACTGTCAAGTTGATCAACCGATTTTGAGTATATGGGGCATTTTTTTTTAAATAACTAAATAGTTACTTTTCACAGTAACTCATTACTTTTGGGTGTAAGTAACTAGTACAGTAACGAAGTTACTTTGAAATGAAGTAACTAGTAAAGTAACTGAGTTACTATTTTTCAGTAACTAGCACAACACTGGCCTTGAGTGAGAGTGAGTGAGCTGCACAGACAAAAATACTCATAACTCGCTGAAATATTGACGGATTTACAAACGGGTTGGTTTGCTATAAACATCAAATATGTAGTTATGATACTGCATACGTATAAAAAAAAATTTAAGATGTTTTTTTTTACAAACCGCTTGAATCATAGCCACGTTAATAATGCTTGTAATAAACCAAACCGTTTGTAAATCCGTCAATATTTCAGCGAGTTATGAGTATTTTTGTCTGTGCAGCTCGCCTGTACGTTAATGCCAAGCAAGCAGTGCAAAAATGCTTCCGCATTCGTCACCGCACGCTAGTGCGGTAAAGCGCCCTTCTTTTCAGACAAATGCTACCGTGCGTGCACCGGCGGCGGCGTGCTCGCTCAGGTGCGTGCGTGCGCCGGCGTGCTCGCGCGAGGTGCCCGCGCATGCGCATGAGATCCCGCCTTGGTTGGAGCTCAATATATATAAGTCACCGCCTCTTATTCACTATCTGGCACTAGCTCAATTGGCAAGGACACATGGCTGTGGATCCTATGGCTTGTTTGCTGGCGAGTTCGAATCCCATCGAAAATATTTTTTAACGTGATTTTTTTTTAACGTGTATTCTTTCGCCGGTTAAGGTTAGGCATTGTTTCGGAGTTGGTTAAGGTTAGAACGGTTAAGTTTAGGCGCTGTTAAGGAGCTGGTTAAGGTTAGAGTTTGTCAAAGAGAATGGCAATATAATTTCTATGGTTAAGGTTAGGCATTGTTTCGGAGTTGGTTAAGGTTAGAACGGTTAAGTTTAGGCGTTGTTAAGGAGCTGGTTAAGGTTAGAGTTTGTCAAAGAGAATGGCAATAGACAGCCTATTTCCGCGCGACCTGGGCGCTGGGCGGCGGAAAATGAAAGGCGCATTACTGCATGCCACTACGGTAAGTTTTTGCACTGCTTGCTTGGCATAAAGCTACACGCGTGCAGCTCACTCACTCTCACTCAAGGCTAACTGGAGCAAGATGGCGGCGGTTCAGTGACGTCGCTCTCCATTGGCCGGCAGCGCGGGCAAGCTATCTAGTGTTCTATACATATCTATGGTAGATGCTCTCTGGTGGATACATAGTAGTGGACATCCTGACTGTGGTCAAATATAATATAACGTAATGAGGGGGGATCAAAAAACCAATGATAGCTAGCAAGTGTAGCTTGTCGGTATTGCATCCGATGCTTTGGTGAAATCCTGTAACATCACAAATGTTCTAGAATGTTCTATTATGACATCATACAACATTCTAGAATATTTGTGTCACAGTATGATGTCATAATAGGAAAATTCTAGAACATTTGTGATGTCACAGTATGATGTCATAATAGGACATTCTAGAACATTTGTGATGTCACAGTATGATGTCATACTGCGTAAAGCACTTTGAGCTGCAATCTGTATGAATGGTGCTATATAAATAACATTATTATTTTACATTTATTTTACTTTAAATTTAAAAATATATATTTTAAGACTTCTAAAGAATGTCATGTTTTTAGACATAATATATATATTATTCAAATAGAGCTAAATATATTATACTTTATTATTACATTACATTATATTAGGGCTGACCCCTATTAGTCGAATAGTCGACTAATCGATCGAAAGGAGCCGTAGTCGACTGCCAACCTCTTAGTGGGATGCTGAGTGGGAGAAGGGGACCAAGGGGAGGCACTATTTCTCTCTGCAGCCTCGGGTCAAAATCAACGTGGGTAGCAGTTGTTGATGGCAGTGATGTACTCCTGCAGGGAGGAGCCTGCCTCGGCCTCCATCTCCTGGATCTTCTTCAGCCCTCCGCTGGTCACGAAGAGACGTCAGGCCTTACTGTCGTGGGGCAGAACCTTGCTGATCTGGCAGACCACGTGTCTGAGAGCAAACCTGCGTTATACCTTACAATGATGTCAGTAAAATCCACCAACCTTACTTGCCAGTCAAAATCTTATACTCGAAATGGTCATTTAGGACTACCGTCGTTTTCATCATGTTGTGTGGGTGCTTTCAGAGTTTGACAAATAAGAAAAAGTCTTTTGTGGTCGTGCAGGCATGTTTGTCAAACAATACGTCCTCAAGCTTTTTCATATATTTAAGTAATCCTGCATAGCCTGCAACTGTTCATGTCCGTCATGTCCATGTTCCTCATCAAGGTCACTGTCCGTCTGGTTGGTCAAAGTCACTGTCCCGTCTGGTTCGTCAAAGTCACTGCCCCGTCTGGTTGGTCAAAGTCACTGCCCCGTCTGGTTGGTCAAAGTCACTGTCCCGTCTGGTTCGTCAAAGTCACTGTCCCGTCTGGTTCGTCAAAGTCACTGCCCCGTCTGGTTGGTCAAAGTCACTGTCCGTCTGGTTCGTCAAAGTCACTGTCCCGTCTGGTTGGTCAAAGTCACTGTCCGTCTGGTTCGTCAAAGTCACTGTCCCGTCTGGTTGGTCAAAGTCACTGTCCCGTCTGGTTCGTCAAAGTCACTGCCCGGTCTGGTTCGTCAAAGTCACTGTCCGTCTGGTTGGTCAAAGTCACTGTCCGTCTGGTTGGTCAAAGTCACTGCCCCGTCTGGTTGGTCAAAGTCACTGTCCGTCTGGTTGGTCAAAGTCACTGCCCCGTCTGGTTCGTCAAAGTCACTGCCCCGTCTGGTTGGTCAAAGTCACTGCCCCGTCTGGTTCGTCAAAGTCACTGCCCCGTCTGGTTGGTCAAACTCACTGCCCCGTCTGGTTGGTCAAAGTCACTGCCCCGTCTGGTTCGTCAAAGTCACTGTCCGTCTGGTTGGTCAAAGTCACTGCCCCGTCTGGTTCGTCAAAGTCACTGTCCGTCTGGTTGGTCAAAGTCACTGCCCCGTCTGGTTGGTCAAAGTCACTGCCCCGTCTGGTTCGTCAAAGTCACTGCCCCATCTGGTTCGTCAAAGTCACTGCCCCGTCTGGTTCGTCAAAGTCACTGTCTGTATGGTTTGTCAAAGTCACTGCCCCGTCTGGTTGGTCAAAGTCACTGCCCCGTCTGGTTGGTCAAAGTCACTGTCCCGTCTGGTTGGTCAAAGTCACTGCCCCGTCTGGTTGGTCAAAGTCACTGTCCGTCTGGTTGGTCAAAGTCACTGCCCCGTCTGGTTGGTCAAAGTCACTGCCCCGTCTGGTTCGTCAAAGTCACTGCCCCGTCTGGTTGGTCAAAGTCACTGTCCGTCTGGTTCGTCAAAGTCACTGTCCCGTCTGGTTGGTCAAAGTCACTGCCCCGTCTGGTTAGTCAAAGTCACTGTCCGTCTGGTTGGTCAAAGTCACTGCCCCGTCTGGTTGGTCAAAGTCACTGCCCCGTCTGGTTCGTCAAAGTCACTGCCCCATCTGGTTCGTCAAAGTCACTGCCCCGTCTGGTTCGTCAAAGTCACTGCCCCGTCTGGTTCGTCAAAGTCACTGCCCCATCTGGTTCGTCAAAGTCACTGTCCGTCTGGTTCGTCAAAGTCACTGCCCCGTCTGGTTGGTCAAAGTCACTGCCCTGTCTGGTTCGTCAAAGTCACTGCCCCATCTGGTTCGTCAAAGTCACTGCCCCGTCTGGTTCGTCAAAGTCACTGTCTGTATGGTTTGTCAAAGTCACTGCCCCGTCTGGTTGGTCAAAGTCACTGCCCCGTCTGGTTCGTCAAAGTCACTGTCCCGTCTGGTTGGTCAAAGTCACTGCCCCGTCTGGTTGGTCAAAGTCACTGTCCGTCTGGTTGGTCAAAGTCACTGCCCCGTCTGGTTGGTCAAAGTCACTGCCCCGTCTGGTTCGTCAAAGTCACTGCCCCGTCTGGTTGGTCAAAGTCACTGTCCGTCTGGTTCGTCAAAGTCACTGTCCCGTCTGGTTGGTCAAAGTCACTGCCCCGTCTGGTTAGTCAAAGTCACTGTCCGTCTGGTTGGTCAAAGTCACTGCCCCGTCTGGTTGGTCAAAGTCACTGCCCCGTCTGGTTCGTCAAAGTCACTGCCCCATCTGGTTCGTCAAAGTCACTGCCCCGTCTGGTTCGTCAAAGTCACTGCCCCGTCTGGTTCGTCAAAGTCACTGCCCCATCTGGTTCGTCAAAGTCACTGTCCGTCTGGTTCGTCAAAGTCACTGCCCCGTCTGGTTGGTCAAAGTCACTGCCCCGTCTGGTTCGTCAAAGTCACTGCCCCATCTGGTTCGTCAAAGTCACTGCCCCGTCTGGTTCATCAAAGTCACTGTCCGTCTGGTTGGTCAAAGTCACTGTCCGTCTGGTTCGTCAAAGTCACTGCCCCGTCTGGTTGGTCAAAGTCACTGTCCGTCTGGTTGGTCAAAGTCACTGCCCCGTCTGGTTGGTCAAAGTCACTGTCCGTCCCTCGCTGCTTCCTCATTTCTTCTTCTGTTCCTTCTTGCCATCCGGCTTGTTTCCTGTCTGGGAGGCCAGGGAGCCCATGGCGTTACGGATGGCCTCGTTGTTGGTGTCGACACCCGGCAGATTCTCTAGGACGCTCTGGAGCAGGGGTGGCCAACCAGTCAGAGACTAAGAGCCACAAAAATTACTGTGGTACCACAAAGAGCCACACCATATACCAGCGTTTCTCAACCTTTTTTTTCAGTCACGGCACCCTTCATGTGTTTATAGGTCTCACCCTCTGGCCTCTGAAGTTGCTAATGTCTTTTTTATTTGGGCCTCACAGGGTTAAAAGTACCCTGTGAGACCCACAGTTGCAAAATTACTAAATCACTTTTAGCCATTTAAAAAAATTATGTTTATTTAAAAAATGTTAAAGGGGAACTATTTTACTATTTCTTTCACTATTTGGGCACTTTTACACAATTCCTGTGAGTCTATGGAACACCTAGGTTTTTTTCAAAAAAAATGCATTGTTTTGTATTTCTAATCAAGTACTAAAAACCGCATTTTTCTACCTCAAGATCTTAAGCCGTTTTGAGGCTGGGCTCCAACCACTGTGTGGCCTGGTGCCAACTGCCACATCAACTGCCACATTATTATGCAGCTGAGAAATCTCTGACATCACAGATATGCACATTTTCAGATGACTCAGTTCAGTGAGGGTGAATATTGTGAGAGGAGAATTGGAAGAATTCGCCAATATGAGAATTAGAGACATATATCCTATTAATATAAGTCCACATAGCTAAGAAACAATGATAAACACTAAAAAAAGCCATTTATAAGATAGTTCCCCTTTAAGCACATGTATAGTCAATTGGTCCTGTTGTTCAGCCTCACAATGCTATTTGATAGTAAATGTGTTTATACGTCCCACCCTCTGGCCTCTGAAGTTGCTAATTTCTTTTTAATTTGGGCCTCACAGGGTTAACCTCTTAAGCCCGAGATATACAGTAAAAGTGTATATTTTCAGCATTACGTTTGTTTACCAATTATTTTAACTGTTATTAGTGAAATATAAGATTATAGAAATCTCAGGGCATTGAGTCGGAAACCGGCGCATATTGACAGGAGGAAGTGGCACAGCCAAAAGTGAGTGTAGTCTTTTGAAGGAAGAGACTCAGGGCTTTCAAATTTCGAAAAACTACCCTACCCAGCTCACACCAGCCCCTGTCAATCATCTGACTTCTGGATTTACTTTTTAATTTCTCTTATTTTTTGGGATTATCTCCCACAAACCTGAACGTTATTGCCATAAAACAGAACGCAGTTAATTTCTCTACCTTTCTGTGAACGTCTTGCAAAAAACGGTGTTGCAATATGATGAAATATGGTGGAGAAATTTACATTATAAAAAAGATGGCAGAATTCAGTACTGTATCTACAAAACCTTCTGTTTAATCATCTTCCCTTTATTCATTTGCTTAGATTTTTCAGGTCTGGTCAATTTTAGCATGGTGTTATTTACAGTCAAAGATACAATTTTTTTTAAATAGAATTGATATTCTCCTTTGGTTCATTACAATTTACTCAAGCCTAGTAACAGACACACTATTTCTGACACTGATCCATATATGTCCCTAGATTCAGATACCAAGAACATGCAAATGGACCATTTAAAAAAAAATTGTAAATGTTTATTCTACGTCCTTATGGAATGAGTGAAAAAAGTAAAAAAAAAAAAAAAAAAAAATTATGGATGGAAGAGCCGCACATTGACGGGCAAAGAGCCGCATGCGGCTCGCGAGCCGCGGGTTGGCCACCCCTGACCTAGGCAGTTTAAACCATTTTATAGGTATGGACTTCGAACAGTCTGCCAATTGTGTAAAAATATCCCAGAAGAGATATGTGGGAAAGGTCCTGAGATGTTTTTGACTGAAGTAAGAGATGTATAGATAAACTGTGGGTAGCTTAATTTTGTTTGACAACCTGTACTCGCCCTGACCTATGTTCTGTAGTGAGTAAGAGTGTCATAGTATTTTTGTTGACCCCACAGAGAAGCATTGAACTATGTCAAAAATATGTTTTTTGTTATCCCAGAGGTGCAGCAGACGAACAGCGGTGTTTCAGAAAAGACAACAAAGGTTTTAAGGCTTAAAGCCTACAGTGATACTATCAGCCTGTGAAGCTGAGTATATGTTTCTAGCTATGACAATGCAAAATGTGTTTATAGAGCAACTGCTCGAAGTAATGGAGATAAGATTATGAATATATTGCTCAAAAATGTAGTAGGTAATTGAAATGTATCCTCTATACCAAATATGGTGTTTTTGAAGATGATGGGCGTTCTGTCAACACCGTTTAAAAATGATGGACACAGTGTTAATTTTGTTGACGAAATCGGGGGTCAGAACTCGGCCGCCGTGATCAAGGAGTGCCCTGTGCTCCGTTGCCTGGACATGCCTGGTCTTTCTTTCCCATGCAGCAGGACATGCCAGGAGAAGACCAAATAGGTGTGAATCTAGCTTGCTGGATTTGTGGTGAATTTGGTCACATGGCCAGATCCTGTGGCAAAGGGGGGCGGGCCCAAAGATGGACTGTCGGAGGAAAGAGCCATGGAGGTAATGGCAGAGAGCAAGGACAGACTCTGGGGCCGACGGACCCAGGGCCATCCGATTACAGGCGGGGGGCCCACAGGGCCCCACACCCGAGGGAACCAGGACAGGTTTGCTGGACCTGTGGACTGATAGGTCATTTTCAAAGGTCGTGTCTGAAGAGGCCATCGGCTGAATAGAAAAATATAGATAGGTATTAAAAATAAAAATAAATTGAATAAAAAATACTACTGATTAGAATAAAAATAGAACAGAAGATATATAGATAGGTTAGAGGATTAGATTAGGTGTGCAAGTTACTAAAATGGATGTGTGACTAACTTGGAGAAGTGGAAGATGGCGTAACTGACAGTTGCATGAGCTAATCGTACTAACAAAAACTGGTGGTTAAACAGTTAATATTAGACATTTAATATTAGACAGAGAAATGATGTGACACTACTTCAGATAGTGATCAGTAGTAATTATCCATGCTTGAGCAATAATCAGATTGGTCAAAGGGTGGACTGCATGATTAAGAAATTAAGAAGAGGATATTGATAGACAAACATTAACAATCATGAATAATAAATATAGGAGTATATTTCTTTAAAATTTTCTTTCCTAGTTTTTTACCAGCAATTTCTGCCTCAGGCTGGACATTTTTATTTCGTTTTTTAGGGTGTGGTTGAAAAACGACACGGACAGTTTTTGTTTATTGTTTTCATTTTGTTGTTTTGGTATGTTTTTCTTTGTTTTTTGTTTCTTTTCTCTATTTTTTCTTAGGAACCTGACGGGCTGGGAGTGATCTCTCACCGGTCAGGATAGGAGGATGGTGGCGACACAGCGGGACTGGTAGTATATGTCTATGTAGTGGACTGAGAACAAGGTGGATGGACTAGAGCTGGTTCATGGTTTTGTTCTCCGCCCATTAAGAATCCAGATTTAGGATCTGGGAGGTTGTGTCGCAGTTTTGTGGGGAGTGTTGGAAAAACATGATTCTCTGTACATGGATAAGCTCAGTAGATGTTGGTCACCATTTGCCAAATAGCTTTTGTGTAGGGTGTGGACATGTGCAATTGATGATTGGCTTATGAGGGACTCTGTGATGGCTTGTTAGAGGCTGGCAGAGTGGGTGAAAGATGTGTGTTTAAAGGCGACTGTGGTTTGTTGCCGTGCGTGTAGGATCTGTTGGAGGAGGGGTCTCGTCAGTGCTGGCTGTCCGAGCCGAGGAAGCTGTCCAGAAACAGAGGTATGATTGTGAAAATGATATTCCACATCAAAGGGTGGTGGGGTGTACTGTGTTGAACTTAAGACATTGGTCTAGTAATAGAGTACAGCACAAAGTAATGAGAGCCATGTGAATTTTTTTGAATATTAACGATAAGGAGCCATGAAATATATATATAACTAATTTGGAGGAAAATGTATTGTCAATACAGAACAGTAAAGATGTATCTGAGCGAAAATGTGATATTCCAATCAAGTTGTCTGTTGTACATAACAAATCCAAATAGCGATAACAGGACAGAGGGAAAATTATTTTCCTTCTGTGAAGACTGGAGCAGTACCAAGACTGCCCACAACCGGAAGGAGCAGTGATTAGCACAAGTTCAGAAGGATGTCCTCGACCACAAAGAGTTATCAAGAAACCTTAGGAGGTTTGATGAGGGATAACTGGCAGGATGAAAGCTAATGCTAATTGAGATATCAGGGATTCATGGAGGGAGCAGAATTGTATATATTTTTTGATTTTTACGCTCCCTCTTTTCTTAGAAATGTTTAATCTTTTTGTGCGGTGCAATAATCTTTTTCTTTCAGAGTCAGACACACAAAATAGACATTTGGATATTACACAATAAGTATAGTAAAATAAACAAAAAAGCTGATAAATGGGACGATGTTCTCTTTGTATAGAGAAACGGACCTAGACTGGATGTCAACTTTTAATAACTGATAAATGTGTGTGAAAGTGAATAACGAGGGTGATGAATGGATCTGGTACTGTACAGAAATTAACTGTGTTTTAGAAATTCTTTAAGTTTTTTGGTTTTTTTAAGTGGTTTTGCTAAGGTTAAAAGGTTATGATACCTGGGAGATGTATGACCAGTTTGATTGGGAAATTACTATGGGCATATGTGGGTATATAAAACCCACAACGGGGGACTGTAGTATAATTTCAGGGTCAAACTGTTGTATAAGTCTGGTTTTCCCCAGGGCCGGCCGCTACTGGACGAAGCTGATAATTGTAAGATGCAGTGCACACACTTTAGATAGATTCATTCTGTTATTGTTCTGCTAGTCCACCAAAGAGTATTCTAGCAGGTCTGAGAAGAGTGATTCAATCCCTCTCACGTCCTTTGGCCCTGCCACGGTAAACATAATTTAGGTTTGGAGACAAAGTGATTTAGCATTACAGTGGTAACAGTAAACACAGACTTTGTCTTCTTCCCCCACGTTGGAACTTAGAAACAAAAGACTGAGCGGCTAGTAGGATAAAAGTTAGCATCTGAATAGAGTGGTCTGTTGATCAAGCCAAAGTAGAACAAAGAGTGCATAGTGCTTATCTCACTGAGTGAATTTACATACAAGTGTTACAAGCAGCTGGAACAGTAGACCTTTAGGTCACAATGCGCCTGTTAGATGCTGCAGGCATCCTGTGAGCACCCCAGTAGAGACGAAATGTCTAAGGAGGAGTTAAGTTTTACTACTCCAGTAATTAAAGTATGTTTATATCCTTAAAGAAGCTCCAAATTAAACTGCAAATATTACTGTTATGTTGTGCTAAGAATTTTGGACGTAATGATATGAAATATGCTGTGTTAATGACCAAAGAAATACCCAAAGTTTGCCATAAAACTCTTTCTGAACACATCTGGAAAATTACCCATAATACTGAAAATTAGCTGCTTATAAGGGATATTAACTTAAGCTAAAAGGAATTATTAAAATACAACTGGTTGGCTTAAAACCAAGTAGACTAAAATAAGTAATCAGAATTATATATTCCTTTGTTCTTGTTAAAACCAACCAATAGGGCTAAATTGGGGCTTTAGAAAAGCCACAGATTTCTGAAAAAACTTAAAATAATTGTTTAAGTCTTGTCATAACTAATCTTTAATCTATTAGTCAGTAAAATGAAATACTGTATACTTTAAACATGTTAAAACAGAACAGTACGTTTGTGCTTAAAAATAGACAGGCCTACCTCTAGATTCAAATAAAACTCCATATTTGGTGCTTGTGTGACTACTCAAAATGGGCGCTATGCGCCTTAGCCAATCAGGAAGTAGAGCTCCGCCCCTCTGACGAATCGGGTCGTCGTTCTCACAGGGGCGGGATTTAAGGTTTAAAACAGAATGCAAAATAGAGAGAAGAAGGGAAGCTTCTGGAAACATTTCACACACACGCTTTTTGAACAGTACGTTTGTGCTTAAAAATAGACAGGCCTACCTCTAGATTCAAATAAAACTCCATATTTGGTGCTTGTGTGACTACTCAAAATGGCCGCTATGCGCCTTAGCCAATCAGGAAGTAGAGCTCAGCCCCCTGACGAATCGGGTCGTCGTTCTCACAGGGGCGGGATTTAAGGTTTAAAACAGAATGCAAAATAGAGAGAAGAAGGGAAGCTTCTGGAAACATTTCACACACACGCTTTTTGAACCCACCAACGAGAGACGCACGAGGAAGAAGCTCTAAGAACGAGAACAGAATCTCTTTGTTCCTTAGGAAGAAGCCACAGCCATCGAAGAACCAGAAGACCATTCCTTTTTTAAATACTTTTGATTAGTCTGAGACAAGTGGGCGGTGGCATAGTACCGAGCATACTTGAATCCTTGCACAATTCATTTTCCATTGAATCGAATCCTTGTTATTTCACTTTATGACTCTGAAATAAAAGCGGATTTGAACATTAGATCAATTCTCTTTTCTTCATTTGGTGCTTCCACTCTCGCCGCCGTGCTATAAGACCGGGTTGGTCTTATTATCAGTAAATAGGTTTTAAGGTGTACTTTACAACACAACGCAGAGTAATTTAGATTAGATGGTTTTTTTAAGATAAAACCCTTAGACCTTTTACGATAGAAACAGATACATTTTCATTCATCACTCCTCGGCTAGTAGTAGCAAGGCTCTCTGCTTCCTGGCACTACCTGCCCTGTGACTCTCAGAGCCGCTGCTGCCCTGTACCTCGTCTGACGTCAGCATTAAGATCACACACACACGTTATTAATCCATGGATTTCAATATCCACGTGCGTGATGGTTGTGGTTTGGTCGACAAAATGTTTGATAAAAACGCTAAAACTGGGTCAATTTCAATAATCTTTTTCCCCTCTTCATGAAAGTCACCGTTGGCCTAGTCACATTGTTTATTGAACAAAAATACAACCTGCAAGTTGGCCTTTAAGAGGTTTGTAGATGGGGAAATGTGTTTTACAAGTCATCATTTTGAATCTTTTTTTAACTTTTTCTAGTAAGTGGATAGAGCTCCAGACTCACTGATTCGAGTCTCGGTCAAGGTCGTTGTTGGAAAGTGGTGTTGTTGTCTGGCAGGGAGCACTCTGTCCTCTGGACCTGGTGGTGTTGTTGTCCGGCAGGGAACACTCTGTCCTCTGGACCTGGTGGTGTTGTTGTCCGGCAGGGAACACTCTGTCCTCTGGACCTGGTGGTGTTGTTGTCCGGCAGGGAACACTCTGTCCTCTGGACCTGGTGGTGTTGTTGTCCGGCAGGGAACACTCTGTCCTCTGGACCTGGTGGTGTTGTTGTCCGGCAGGGAACACTCTGTCCTCTGGACCTGGTGGTGTTGTTGTCCGGCAGGGAACACTCTGTCCTCTGGACCTGGTGGTGTTGTTGTCCGGCAGGGAGCACTCTGTCCTCTGGACCTGGTAGTGTTGTTGTCCAGCAGGGAGCACTCTGTCCTCTGGACCTGGTGGTGTTGTTGTCCAGCAGGGAGCACTCTGTCCTCTGGACCTGGTGGTCTTGTTGTCCAGCAGGGAGCACTCTGTCCTCTGGACCTGGTGGTGTTGTTGTCCGGCAGGGAGCACTCTGTCCTCTGGACCTGGTGGTGTTGTTGTCCGGCAGGGAGCACTCTGTCCTCTGGACCTGGTGGTGTTGTTGTCCGGCAGGGAGCACTCTGTCCTCTGGACCTGGTGGTGTTGTTGTCCGGCAGGGAGCACTCTGTGCTCTGGACCTGGTGGTGTTGTTGTCCGGCAGGGAGCACTCTGTCCTCTGGACCTGGTGGTGTTGTTGTCCGGCAGGGAGCACTCTGTCCTCTGGACCTGGTGGTGTTGTTGTCCAGCAGGGAGCACTCTGTGCTCTGGACCTGGTGGTGTTGTTGTCCAGCATGGAGCACTCTGTCCTCTGGACCTGTTGGTGTTGTTGTCCAGCAGGGAGCACTCTGTGCTCTGGACCTGGTGGTGTTGTTGTCCAGCAGGGAGCATTTAGTTCTCTGGACTTGATGAGACATTAAACTGAGGTTCCAACTGAATTCCGTCTCTGACATCCCAATAAGGTCTCTGACATCAAGGCCACGTAATCATCCCTCCCTCTTAATTGGCTGATATCAATCCTGAGCCTTTAAGACATTGTGTTGTGTGATGTGTGCCTGGTGCCAGTGTATGGCAGCCATTGAGCCTGTGTAGCCCAAGGTTGTGTGCTACAGAGTGGCGGTGAAGGAGTCAATTTCCACCCTACCTTGTAAAGCTCTTTGAGTGTCTCAAGAAAACTATAAAAGAAGGAAGGGTCATTACTTCACTGTGTAGCACGGCAACGCACATTGGTGCCAAGTGTGAAAACGTTCAGTTCTGCCAACATTGAGTTGAATGGGATCAGCCAACTCCTCGCTCATTTAAACAGGTTATTACCTCATGTCAGAATCATTGGCAATTTGATGCATTGTTAACTAGCTAACATTTTATATATTAGTTATATATTTCCTCAAATAAATATTTTGTTTCTCCATGCATCTTCCATAGGCTTCAATAGAACTGGCACCAAAGTCTGGCACCAGGGGCGAGCAGTCGTCTGGTTATCCGGAGGTTCCCGGTTAAATTCCTGCTCCTGCCGGGCAGCGTGTCGAAGTGTCCTTGAGCAAGACACTTAACCCCTAATTGCTCCAGATGAGTAGGTTGGCACCTTGCATCGTTGCCTCCGCCCTCAGTGTGTGAATGTGTGAGTGAATGGGTAAAATGTGAGGAACAAATTGTAAAGCGCTTTGGATAAAAGTGCTATATAAATGCAGCCATTTACCATTTACCAAGCAGAGCTGTAGAACGCTGATATTCTGATGTAATGACTCTTCCTTCTTTTATAGTTTCCTTGGAGTGTCTAGAAAAGCGCTATATAAATGCAATGATCGAATTAATTCATTCTATGATAGCATGGTACGTTGGGTAACCTGAAAACCTTTATTGTGAAGGTGGCTGGTAAGGTGATGTGTCCCACAGACTCCCCTGTTGGCTTCCTTTGACCATAAGTCCATATTGGACAGTTAAGACCATCCATAGAAGTAAAATACAATAAATACATTTAAAAAAAAAAAAAAAATCCTTTCTTCTATGTACAATAACCCTGCTCAATTTGCACATGTAATCCTGCACTTTAGATACTGCTTTGTATGTTGTTATGTTTCTGTTTTAACCCATTCTCCGCCAATCACGTGTTAAGGCGGGTTTCTCCGCCATGCGTTGTCTGCCAATCACGCCGTAAGGCGTGTTTGAGATCAATATTTCATATTTTCGTCATGGTATTCATATTTCACCCACGGAGTCTTGGCTGATGCTGTCTGAGCCATCACAACTCTGCAACGCTTCAATACCGCCACCTGGTGGCCGATCGGTGAGTTGCGAAACCGGAAGTGCCCATTGTAGCTCGGTCCGTCCCCTATTTTCGTCCGGCCACTCGCTTATCATCCCGGGGCTCAATCAGTGATGCCGGTAACGCGTTACTAAGTAACACGTTATTGTAATCTGATTACTTTTCCCCGAAAATAGTAATCTAACGCGTTAATCTTTAAAAGCCAGTAATCTGATTGCAGTTACTTGTCCAAGTGGCTGTGCGTTACTATTTCGTTACTATCTCATCATAAATTCATAATGCAGGCGGAATGCAGTATTTTATTTCGTTTTCGACAGTCAAAAATACATTTTTGAGCTGTTTTTCTTATTTGGGAGTGACGTGGTGTGGCAGTGAAAGGGTTACACAAGAATGTGTCCCGCGGCATGACTGGACTCTCTGTCTGTGAGTGACTGCTTTGGCCCAATCACATTCCCCATCCACAGTCTGCGAATCAGAGGCAGAGTAGGGCGGGTCTTCACAGCACGTCATGTGACATATGCGCCAATCGTGTGACAGCAGGGCTCCGTTGCATTCGTCTGAGAATTCCACCCCAAAACGCTTACAGGAAGAAAAAACGCGGCTTATTATTATTACCGAGGCGCGCGGCTTATTATATTATTAAAACAGCTACTTGTGGGCACTCATAAAAACACTGTGGTCTACAAGTTGTTTAGCGAGAGGATGGTGGTAATGTGCTTCAATAGAACAATGGATCAATGCCATGTCAAAACTCGGCTCCGCTGATCTGAAGGGCTCCGCAGTACACACACAGACACACACACGCGCGCGCGCACACACGGGATCGCAGCAGCCACACACACATTTCCACTGTCCAATAGACAAGCGCCCTTTTCGACCGCGTGACATTGTTCAGAAGGTCTCGGTCCGCCTCTGTGTGAAAGCAGGCGAACCAAATGAAGAATGCAACAATGTTGCAACTTCACCCCCAGAACCGCACCGAGTCCACCAAAACTATATGTGAAAGCGACCTAAACGTAAATACTGTCTACCGCTAAAAACAGCACATCCAATTGCATTGAAAGCATCTGGAATCACAACACTACGACGCTTCGACTAGGTACAGGAGGACTCGGAGGCCAGCCAAACAGCAAAAGAGAGAGATTGTTTCTTTCCCTATTGATTAATGTATATTTGATGGTGGCAGAGCAAAAGCTCTTATTTGCCAGATTTACAGTTAATTTACATGTTAAAGAGAGACTGATTGTATGTTTATAGAGAGACATTTATAAAAACAATTTAATAGTTACAGTTGATATAATTGAATAGTTCAGCCTGCATTTGTTAGATGTGAATGGATACACTGGTTTTGTAAAACCACTGGCTGGCTGCTCTAATGCTGTGAGCATCATAGACTGTTGCTTTACCATACTTGATGGTACAGAAGCTGAAGCACTAGTTTAACAATTTACGTTATGTGCAGAGAAACAAGTTAAAAACAATTTATGCACTTTCAATAAAGCGTTTTAAAAAAACTGTTGGGGGAACGACGACGACTTCGTAACCTAGTTACTTTCAAAGTAACTAAGTTACTCTGATAATCAAGTAATCAGTAAAGTAACTTGGATTACTTTTTAAAGGAGTAATCAGTAATCAGTAATCGGATTACTTTTACAAGTAATCTGTGGCATCACTCGGCTCAATACAGACACGTCGATATGGATCTTTGCCATAACTCAATAATCAACATGATTTGGACGTGTATTAGTAATATACAAACCGGAAATGGATTGCATCGATCAACATCCCATAATTGGGATCTGTTTGCTCCACTCTCATACAAACTGCTCTGATCAATATATCACCCATACTACATAAATCATTTAACGTCGGTCATTGAATTATAAACGACCCCCCCCCCCCTCCGTTCACCCGCAGATGATAAGTCATAACGTTTAGAACCATGTACAGTTGACATTTTTAATATAACGTTGATCGGTATCAAACTGCATTTGATAATCTAATATATGCATTTATGCCTATATCTCACGTTCTATGAAATACTGCAGAAAACGATAAAAACATATTTATACTCTAGACCAGGGGTCAGCAACCTTTTTGACATGGAGTGCCTGTTTGAAATATAGTTGTAACTAGTGTGCCTCAACAATATTCCATGCATCGTAACTTTTTTTTTCTCATAATCAGGTCTTTTTAATGATAATCTTTACATTATTACATCATTATTGTTATTGTTATTATTAACAATATTATTATGATGGTTGTATCAACCCTAAATCTGTGTTGGGGGGGGGGGATGCAATGCAGACAAACAGCTGCATACAGTGCGACCATTTCACTCACATTTGCCCATTCATTTTTGGACACATCACACACCATCGGTGTGTGTACTGTACGTGTGCTGTCATAGCTCCACCTACAGGCCTAATGGAGAACACCAGGAGAACACCAGGATGTGAATGGAGGGTGAATGTGAGGTATATTGTGTAAATAAGTTTTGATTGATCGCAAGACTACACTGTATAATAATAAGTTACCAGAACTTAAAAATATTGAGTTCAGTTACTGTGCATTAAGGTTTTCAGTTTTCAATCCATAATAAGTTAACAGAAAAATAAGTACACAACCACATTATTTCAACCTAATAAAACGATGTTTATTGTCATTGTTTTAAGAACACAAGTTGACTTGGTAATACTCACATTTTGAGTAAAAAAAATGGGTTTTAACATGTGCAATGTTCAATGAAATAGAAAAATAAATAATAAAATGTGTTGATTAATATCACTGGTCACAATGGTGATCGTAATAATGTTTTTGTTATAAGGCTCTGCAAATGTTACTGAATGATGTAGCAATGTATTTCCAGCTAAATTGAAATAATAAACAAATAAAGGGTCTCAATTAAATATGTGGTAGTAAAAAGAACCTGTGGGAGGATTTCAACAAGATAAATGCGACAACAGTGCAAAATATTTCACTATAATATTTCACATTTTTTTATTTAATTTTTTTAATGCTACCCCCTGTGCCTATGAAAATGCCCTGCATGCCTATGCAGGCACGCGTGCCTAGGGTTGCCTACCCCTGCTCTAGACGGTATTTTAGTATGAATGTGTGAATGAAAAAGTAAAACATTCCTACATCCTGAACGATAGATAATTGATGTTGAATGGGCCATAGTAATGTCAATTTAGCAATACAATTTAAAAAGGTATAGCCCTGCAAAGAAGGTGAACATCTCCATAGACAAATAGCGCTGGCAGAGGATGATTTAGGATGATCAAAGTGGTGGCAGAGAATGGGTTAACATGCGGGCAGAGAAGTGGCATGACGCAGCTTGTACATGTTGCCAAAGCAAATGGTTGATAACATAAGCATGGATTACAAAACACATATTAATGTCATAGTACATACAAAAATGTTCATCATAAAATAGAACATAAAATATTACGGCATAAACATGTCAGGTGACTGTCACTCACTGTCCCTCAGTCTATGGCAGGCAGCAACATAGGCTGCTGCTAGCTCACATCTTGTTGAGTCCTCCCCTAGTAGGACTGGTAGTTTTCCTGTATCTGGTAGTGCAAGAAAACCTTTTGTTATTAGTTCAATTTCTTTTAAATGCGTTTCTCTAATATCTTTATATTTTTCACATTTGGTGAGGAAGTGCAACTCAGTTTCAGGCTCACTGAGGATGCAATGACAGCATATCCTTTGCTCTGCAGGGAGCCAGGTTTTCCTGTGCCTTCCCTTTTCAACAGCGAGGCTGTGCTCACTCAGTCTGTATTTTGTCAAGGTTCTTTTTAGTTGTTGATCAGTCACCATGCTCAAATAATTTGCTATGGTGTACTGTCAATTTAGAGCCAGATAGCACTGCATTTTGCTCTGTGCTTTTGTTTGTGTTTTCCAATAGGTGATGTAGTTTTGTTTTAGCTGTGTAGTAATTTGATTTATTCTGATTGGTGATGTGTTCTGTTCCTGAGGTGTGTTAAGAGAGCAGGTTTGTGGACTCAGCCTCAGGACCAGCTGGGTAAGGGGGTTCCTGATGCTCCTCAGCTCTTGACACTGCAGGGCTTGATAATGGTACGAGAGGGGGTCACTTCGTTTTAGATGTGTCCAAAAGTTAATTGCTCTTTTTTGTATTTTTTGTATTAGTGGGTAACGGCCTAATTCTGCCCTGCATGCATTGTTTGTAGTTTTCCTCTGGACATGTAGCAGAATCTTACAGAACTCTGCATGCAGGGTCTCAATGGGGTGTTTGTCCCATTGGGTAAAGTCTTGTTTTGTAAGTGGACCCCACACCTCACTGCCATAGAGTGCAATTGGTTCAATAACACATTCAATTAATTTTAACCAGATTCGAATTGGTATTTATGTTTGTATATTTCTTTTTATGGCATAGAAAGCCCGGCGTGCTTTCCCTCTCAGCTCATTGACTGCTTCCTTAAAATGTCCAGTTGAACTTAGTTGTAGGCCTAAATAGGTGTAATGTGTGCAGTACTCTACATGTTTTGTACCAATTGAGAACTTTGGTAGGACGTCCTGAGATCTGGATCTTTTTTGGAATATCATTATTTTGGTCTTTTTTGGGTTTACTGCCAGGGCCCAGGTCTGACAGTAATGCTCTAGCAGGTCCAGGCTCTGCTGTAGGCCGTCTGCTGTGGGGGACAACACAACCAGGTCATCTGCAAAGAGCAGCCATTTCACTTCCCGATTGTGGAGACTTACACCGGGGGCAGAGGACTTTTCTAGTATATTAGCCAATTCATTAATATAGATTTTGAAGAGTGCCGGGCTGAGGTTGCAGCCCTGACGAACGCCTCGTCCTTGGGTAAAAAATTCAGTGCTTTTTTTTGCCAATTTTTACGCTGCACATATTACCAGAGTACATTGATTTAATAATATCATATGTTTTACCCCCTACACCACGCTCTATAACTTTATAGAACAGTCCTGTATGCCAAATAGAATCAAAAGCCTTTTGGAAGTCAATAAAACAGGCATATATTTTGGTTTTATTTTGGTTTATATGTTTATCAATTAGGATATGTAGGGTGTAGATATGATCGGTTGTGCTGTGTTTTGGTATAAATCCAATTTGGCTTTTACTCAAGACATTGTGCTTGGTAAGGAAGTATCTCTCTCTGTCTCTCTCTCTCTCTTTCTATTTCTCTTATTTCTATTTCTCTGTCTCAGACCCCATTTTCTGTTCCCTCTGTTTGGCCTTTTGTCTGCCCTCCCTCTCTCCTCAGCAGAGTGAAGCATTGTGCCCTAGAGATTGTTGTACCAGACGCTTTTCAGCCTAAACCGTGTGTGTGTGTGTGTGTCTCTCTCTCTCTCTCTCTCTCTCTCTCTCTAATCTTATTTAGAGACCGACAGCTTCTAATTCCAACAACTTCTAAGAGTCTTTCTTTCCTCTCCTCTTGTTTGTTTTCCTATCTCCTCTCCTCCCTTAACCTCCCTTTACCTCTGACGTATCATTTTAATATGGCCGTTAGCTAAAAATAAGTTAAAACTAGCTAATAGATCAAATTGACAATGTGTATTTGAGACGTCTGGGAGGCTAGAAAACATCAGGAAAATACTAATTCAATGTGGCTGAGCCAACTGACGAAATCATCAAGTAACATTACCATGTGAACAGGAGCTCTCACAACGGGCTCACCAGAGAGGAACTCACACATAATAGTCTACCTGTTTGTTAGGGAGACAGGAACAACTTGTCTCAGGTTCATTTGATTAGCTCATAGAAACACACACACACACACACACACACACACACACACACACACACACACACACACACACACACACACACACACACACACACACACACACACACTAACTCACCCACCCACCCACCCGGTGACCATTGTCTCATCAAAGACCAGTTTGACGAGCTGGTTTAAACAGTGGGCGTGCCCAGACTTGTTTGTTGATTAGAACACAGTATAAGGCATGTCTGTATGTAACAAGGAGACACAGAAACGTAGGCTGTCTTAAAGAGAAGACCATTGTGCCTGCTGAAATAACCAACAGAAACAAAGAGCCATTTGCTTTGATTCCCGTTGTCCAGCTTGCTTTTTGGGACCACAGAACCAGATCCGGCTTTAAATATCTACGACACCTCCTACCTCTTTTTCTCTTCTCCCCTCCTCTCTTCTTTCCGATGGTATCTTCTCCCCAGCCTCTCCTCTCCTCTCCTGTCTTCATCCCTATATGATGTATTTGCATTCCCTTCCCAGCAGCAGAAATATCATATCTCTCTCTCCCTCACACCTCTGTCCATACTCGCTTGTTCAGTGTTCTCTCCTCTCTCCCTTCCATTTTAGACAGTAAATCACATCCCTTTCCATGTCTCAGTGTATCACACACACGCGCATGCACACACACACACACACACACACACACACACACACACACACACACACACACACACACACACACACACACACACACACACACACACACACACACACACACACACACACACACACACACACACACAGTAAAAGTCAAACAATACATCATGGTCTTCACCTCCTCAACTGTCAGATTCATAGAACACTCTGGACTGTAAGCAAATACGACAAAGAGGAGCTCTCTTTACTGTAAAACCAGCAAAAATAACATTCAAAGAGCCTAAACCCATTTGCCTTTCTGGGAAGCGGGGAGGGCGAAGGCAGCGAGACGACTGGCTGGCATCTTTTCCTGCAGAATAATTGGTTTTACATACTGTAGCGTTCGCTCGTCATCGGTGGGGAATGACGAATGCAAACGAATGCATGAACAAACAAATGAACCCAATTAGTGAATGACTTACTGCATGCGGTGTGGTTACTCACAGTCGTTTGCATTCTGCTTTCTGTTCAGTTATAACAGTTCAGTTATTTTGTTGGGCAGAAGTCAGAGTGGAGGACGTTGACTCATCTGGCGTGATTTGCTCTGTGTGTGTGTGTGTGTGTGTGTGTGTGTGTGTGTGTGTGTGTGTGTGTGTGTGTGTGTGTGTGTGTGTGTGTGTGTGTGTGTGTGTGTGTGTGTGTGTGTGTGTGTGTGTGTGTGTGTGTGTGTGTGTGTGTGTGTGTGTGTGTGTGTGTGAGTGTGTGCGTGCATGTGTGTGAGAGAGAGAGAAAGAGAGCAAGAGAGAGGGAGTGCAAAGTAATGAAATACAACCAAAAACTCTATTCCTCTTCACTCCCTCTCTTTCTCATTCTCTCCCTCTCTCTCATCCTCTTCTCTCTCTCTTCACTCTGTCTCTCACTCTTACTCTTTCTCCCTTTCTTTTTCCCTCTCCCTCTCTGGAGAGCTGGGGGGGGGGGGGGTGAAGTCACTGGACACACACACACATCACCACCCACTGCCCACACACACATATTGCTGGACAGGTGAGGGTGGGCATCGCTGTGCGGTGTCCGATCTGTTAGTCCATCCATCTATCCATCTGTGTGCTCTGACAAGGTCTATGTATCACTTAGCCTGGGGCTGTCCGGACTGTCCCATCACACAGCACTCCCTGAGAGATTAATGGCTGGCCCGTTCCGGCGCTTGCCAGCCGCAGCCTGAATTTACACCCTGCGAACAGAAAAGTCTGATTGTTAACCCTGTGTGACCCAGATTAGCACTTCTCATGGCCGTTTAACCAGGGGAGATTTAAAGGGTAATTTCAAAAGAAAAACAATGCTGATTTATTCTTGCACATGCTCTCACACACATCCCACAAAATTCTAAACAATTTAGTTTGACAGTTATTGACAGTGATGTCTAGTGATGTCGTCAAAGAATACCGAAGCGTTAATTATGGCTTAACACATTGTACGCCAAGAACGGCGTAAATCGTTATTGCCCGCCATGCGTTGAACGCCAACAACGGCGTATTTTGTATGAAAGTATTCTGTACTTCTGTATGACAACTATTAAAGAAACTTGAACTTGTATCACGTGTTTGGGATCAATATTTCATTTTTTCGCCATGGCATTCATAATTCATCCAGCCTCCCTCCGGAACACAGCCGGACCCTGTTCTGATATTGCAACGCCTCAATACCGCCGCCTGGTGGATGGTCGGGCGAGTTACACTCACGCCAAACCGGAAGTGGCGATCGGTGCATCGAGGAAATTCCTCCGCCAGAGATATATTGTGGCGTGGATCAATATACACACTCGAGTGCACAACACAATAACACAATAATCGTTTATTGCGTCATACAAACCGGAAATGGATCTAGCAGATCGATGGCAAATAATTGGGATATTTTTCCTCCAGTCTCCTCGGAGAATGGTAAGAGGAGACTAACATTACTTTCAGCTTGATTGTCCATTTCTTTGTTTGCAATCAGTCTGATCAATATATCAACCCATACTAAATAAAGCTGTTACTGACGATCAAGGAATTATAAACGACCCCCCCCCCTTTCCTTCACGCTTGATTAATTGATTGATTGAAAATTTTATTAACAGATTGCAGAATGGGTACAGTACAGTACAGCTCAATACATACAATTGTTAAGGGGATGCAGACCAGATAAAGACTTTAATCTTGTTTACATCAGGGTCCCCCATTTTCAATTCATCATAACATATATGACATACATGACATACAGATAGACAGTACTGCTACATCTATACATTTATGACATACCAGATTTGCAAATACAGTACTGTTTGTGATACGAAAAGAGTCCAGAAAAGAGAGTATATACATTTGACATAGAAACTGTACATTGGAGAAGGTTGGGGGGGGGGGAGGTTGGGTGGGAGGAGTGGGTGGGGGACTGAACAAGCAAAACTGTACAACTGAACAAGCAAAACTGTACATTGGAATATTGACAAGACCATACTTGGTAATTTACTGTACATTGGGGGGGGTTGTGTTAGGACATTTACAGGGGCCAGTTTAGAATTGCAGTCTCCCGTAGGTGTTTTTTGAGAGTGTTTATGAAAGTGGGTAGTGATTCACATTCCTTTACAGCTTTGGGTAGGGCGTTCCACATTGATGTGGCATAATTGCGAAACGTGTTTAGTCCCTTGTTTGAGCCGAATCTGGGTTTAACATGATTTGTGGAGCTCCCTCTGGTGTTGTGATCGTGGTATTCACTGACCTTTGGGAAGTATTTTGACATGTACATGGGTACCTTGGTCGTGTAGTGTATCTTTTTTTTTTTTTATAAGTATTTTTATTGCACATTACTTTAGTTACATTCCATATTGATGCACACATGCAATCTTATTTTTTTTCTTGTTCAAAAACAATTGTCCAGCGGCATATAACAAAAAATATTCAAAGTAAGAATAAACATTCTCTTTCTTTTGGCGGGTCCATACATACATATAAACAGGATAGTTAAATAAGCTAGATTTTTGCTGGGAAATAAAAGAAAAAAAGAGACCAAAAAAATAGAAAAATAAAAAACAGAGCATTAGAAAAAGGCCAAAAGCCAAGACACAACAGCGACTATACCTTCAGTTCAGACATTACTGTAATATGAGTGACCTTTTGAACTTATATTTCATTTTATATATCATTAGAAAAAGGCCAAAAGCCAAGACACCACAGAGATTATACCTTCAGACATTGCTGTAATACGAGTAACATTTTGAACTTATATATCCTCTTCATCCTCCCTCAGACCCTTTAAGTAGTCCAACACCGGTCCCCATGTCGTTACCTTTCTCCGTCCTGTATTTTTTAAATCTAAGCCTCTCTAAGTAGAGGGTCTCCCCCAGCTCTCTCATCCACATTTCAAATGAAGGTGCTGCATCCGACTTCCAAAGTCTCAAAATGAGCTTTTTAGCCAACACAGCACCTAAATATATCGGCCTTTTTTCATTTTCAGAGTACTTAGTGACATCGTCACTATATCCCAAAATGGCCACTAAGGGGCAGGGTTCCCACTGTTTATTAAAAACGTTTGAATAAAAGTCAAATATATCAGACCAGAACGTGTGTAAGTTGGGACAAGACCAGAGTTGATGTGTAAGGGTACCATCTTGATTTTTACATTTGTTACACAGTGGTGATACGCTAGGATACATCTTATTCACTTTCACCTTTGAGTAGTGCAACCTGTGTATCACTTTAAATTGAATCAAGTTGATTCTAACATTTACAGAGCACCGGTGAATATTTGTAAGACATGTTTCCCAGAATTCCTCATTGAGGGGTATCCCCAGTTCTGACTCCCACTCAGTCCTATATCTTTCTGTGCTAACTATTACCTGATTGAAAAGTGTCTGGTATATTATTGTCACCGCCCCTTTACTACCTGGTCTAACATTAATTATATTTTCCAGTGCTTGATGCTGAGGAATGTCTGACCATGTATCTACATGAGTCCTTACGAAGTTCCGTATCTGTAGATAGCGGAAAAAATGTGTTGACGGTAAATCGTGTTTGACCTTCAGTTGCTCGAATGATAGGAACTGGCCCTCTTGGTACAAGTCCTTCAAGCTCCCTATACCCTTCGCCTTCCACTGAGCAAACCCTTGGTCCATAGTGGATGGCTTAAAGGCATGGTTATTACAGATTGGAGTGTCTGTATACATATTTGGAGCTTTCAAGTATGTTTTAATCTGTTTCCATACCTTCAAGGAGCTATGTACTATAAAATTCCCTTCATATAATGACTTGTTTATCTTGACAGGGCTATTCAAAAGGGCTAGGAGAGAGGTTCCCTGACAGGCTGCTCGCTCCATTGAGAGCCATGCAGGAGTGACCTCCTCCATGCCCTCCGTAAGGTTAGCACTTCTCCAGAAAGCCATATTGTTTAAATGTGCAGACCAGTAGTAACATTTGAAGTCTGGAAGACCAAAGCCACCCTCATTTTTTGTTTTACATAAGTGTTTTTTGCTAATACGTGCAGCTTTATTCTGCCAAATAAAGGGGATTATAATCGAGTCTAACTTTTTGAAATACCGCTGTGGTATGAATACTGGAATTGACTGAAAGATGTATGTAAATCTCGGAAGAACCACCATTTTAATAGCGTTTACTCTCCCAACCAGTGACAGTGGGAGGGTCTTCCAAAAATCTATATTCTGTTTCAACTGTTTTATTTTTACTTTCCAATTCTCTTCCAGTAAGAGTTCAGGTTTTTTAGTAACGGTCACTCCTAGGTAAGTAAATCTATCTTTGGTAATCTTAAAGGGGATAGAGTTCAATGAGGAGCTATCCTTATTTATTTGTATTGGCATTAATTCACTTTTATCCCAATTAATTTGAAAACCTGAAAGAGAGCCAAAATAATTAAACACTTCCATAATTGGAGGAAGGGACTCCTGTGGGTTAGATACGTATAACAAAATGTCATCTGCATACATTGATAAATGATGCTTTTGCCCTTTTATGGAGACAGGTGATATTCTAGGATGTTGTCGAATTTTTGTAGCTAGTGTTTCTATGACTAAATCAAAAAGATAAGGAGAGCATGGATCTCCTTGCCTTGTCCCACGGTATAGTGGAAACTGAGAGGAAATATCCTGGTTAGTAACTACACTTGCTGTGGGATGAGCATACAAAATCCGTATCCAGTCAATAAATACCTTCCCGAAACCAAATGCCTCTAGGGTCACATACATATATGGCCACTCGACCTGATCGAAGGCCTTCTGAGCATCCACTGAAATCACCACTGTCTCTGTATTGTGTTTCGTATAAAGTATATTGAATAACCGTCTTAAATTGTAATAAATATGTCTATTAGGAATAAAGCCCGTTTGATCCGGGTGCACTATCTTCTGAATGTGAGCTTTTAGCCGCTTGGCCAGAATCTTGCTAAGCAGCTTTGTTTCAATTTGAATCAGTGACACAGGTCTGTAAGATGATGGTTCTAACTCATCTCTGTCCTTTTTTTAAATTAATGAAATATTTGCATTATACAGCGTTTGAGGTAGTCTACCATCCGATGCGGCATGTTTAAACATACGAAGCAGCAGCGGAGATAGTTCCTTAGAGTAGTGCTTGTAGAATTCTGCAGTAAAGCCATCAGGGCCAGGTGCTTTATTGTTCGGTAATTCTGTAATTGCCTCTACTATTTCTCCTATGGAGATGTCCCTTTCCAATGCAGCTTCTGCCTCGCCATCAAGCTGAGGTAGGTTTAATTCAGAGAGAAATGCCTTAATAGCATCAATGTCATGGTTGCCATTTGATGTATACAATTTTGAATAGAACTCCGTAAAACGTGCATTTATCTCTTTAGGGTCTGTAAGAACAGTGCCTGTGTCTGATTTTATTTTTAGTATTGCACGGGAAGCTTGCGCCTGTCTTAATTGACGTGCCAGCAGTTTCTGAGGTTTGTCACCTATTTCAAATTGTATCTGTTTTATCATATTCAATTGCTTATCGACCTGTGCAGATAAAATAGTATTATACTCATCTCTTTGAGATACTATAGAATTCAGGATGTCGGGATCCGCAGAGACCCTGTACAGGTGTTCTAGTTGAGACACAGAATCATCCAACTCCACTAGTCTTTTTGACATTTGTTTTCTCCTACCTGCCACGTATGATATGATGCTACCTCTAAGCACTGCCTTGATAGCTTCCCACAGTGTTGAGTCATCCACATCCCCTGTATCATTTGTGTCTATAATGTCAGGTAGCCTAGCTGACATGTATTTTAAGAAACTCTTCTCTTTTAAGATTGTGTTGTCAAATCTCCAGGTGCGTTCCTTTCTATGTCTAGTGAACCTAACATCCAGTGACATGGGAGCATGATCACTTATCAGGATAGTATGGTATTGTGTGTACACAACATTGGATATCAGTTTAGAGTCTAACAGCATGAAATCAATCCTAGAATAGGATTTATGCACTGGAGAGAAAAAAGAGTAGTCTCTATTGGTAGGATTGCGTAGCCTCCATATGTCAACCAGGTTTAGATTGTGCATGGCACTTTTTAACACCTCACTGGCTTTGCTGTTCACGGATACCTTTGATGACTTTTTATCCAACACAGGGTCAATTACACAATTGAAGTCGCCACCCAATATAATATTTGTATTACCGATGTCAGGAATTCTATTCAAAACTGTCTCAAAAAAAAGTGGATCATCAAAATTTGGACCATACACGTTTATCAATGTTACAGGAACACAATTAAGTGTCCCTGATACAATTACAAATCTACCATTCGGATCCGCGATTGTGCATTCATGATCAAACGACACACCCCTCTTGATAATAATAGCGACCCCTCTGGCCCTGGCCCCGAAGTTTGATTGAAATATTTGTGATCCCCATCCCATGCGTAACTTGTTCCTGGCTATATTCTTAATATGGGTCTCTTGAAGATATATAACATCAGCTTTCAGGCTTTTTAAATGAGCCATTACCTTACCTCTTTTAACTGGGTGATTTAGACCTCTTACATTCCAGCTTACAATCCTTGTACTATCCCCATTGTTATTTACTGACATGACATATTATCCATGATCATGTGACAGAGCAAAAATCGCCCAAAGTGTTGTATACATTCCGCCATTAGAAATAAAAAATAAAAATAAAAATAATATGTACTGCCGCAAACTAACATGAAAAACACTACGCTGTCCTCCGGGGCCCTCTTTACCTCCCTCCAGTCCCCTCTGTGAACAAAACACCTCTAAATCTAAATACCTTAAGAGCTAGTAAACATACCATGATAGTCTGTGTATGCATTCGTCTCCACCTGTCCAAGTGTGTGTAGTGTATCTTGATCTATCTTGATGAAGCATAATGTATACCGATCATATACATTTGATTTTTTTTATATAGCGTGTATAGGAAAGAAACGCAGCACAAGACAACAGCAGTACTCCCAAGGTTCTAAACCTAGTCACCTATTAGCCATGCGATTAAGAATTAATGCAAAATTTGCAGATATAACTACCATTAGAGCACAACAAGTACTTGAAACAGACCCTGAAAAAATAAATGATACATTCAAAGAATTCTACGCCGACTTATATAAATCAGAAACGACCTTCGATCAAAACAAAATGGACACATATCTTAATCAAATTATTCTCCCTAAACTTTCAGAGGATGACGCTAAACAGTTAGAAACACCGATCACACTAGAGGAACTCAAGAAGGCCATATCCGAAATGCAAAGTGGTAAGGCTCCTGGTAGAGACGGTATCCCACCAGAAATGTACCTTTCTTGTTGGGACATAATTGGACCCTTATTACTAAATATGATCTTATACTCAGTCAAGGAGGGGAACTTCCATAAGAATGACAATATTGCACTCATAACAGTCCTCCTTAAAAAAGACAAAGACCCCAACGAGTGCGGTAGTTATAGACCTTTAAGCCTCCTCGGAACCGATATCAAACTGTACTCTAAGGTATTAGCCATCAGATTACAAAAGCATATGACGTCTTTAGTTCATCCGGACCAAACTGGCTTCATAAGAGGCCGCCTGATCACTGATAACATAAGACGAATACTGCACGTACTAGATGCCGACAAGGACGACACCATACCTAAGGCGATGCTGTCCCTGGATGCTATGAAAGCCTTTGACAGGCTGGAATGGTCGTATCTATGGGCAGTATTAGAAAGGATGGGGTTAGGAAAAGGATTCATTGATATGATTAAAGTATTATACAAAGACCCATCGGCCATGATTACAACAGGTACAATCATCTCCAAAATCTTTCCGGTATCACGCTCAGCCAGACAGGGTTGCCCTCTTAGTCCCGGACTATTCGATCTATCATTAGAGCCTTTAGCACAATATATAAGACAATCCCAATCCATAGAACCAATCGTAATCAAGGGCACACAACATAAAATTAGTTTATATGCGGACGACGTAATATTGTTCATGCAAAACCCCAACACCACATTGCCTCATCTGCTCAAGTTGATTGAGAACTTTGGTGATTTATCGGGATTTAAGATAAATTGGCCGAAGTCGGCTTTCCTTCCACTTAACACCCCTGCAAAAAAAGATATAACCCTCCCAGGAGAGATACCTATGGTAAAACATTTTAGATGCTTGGGAGTGGAAATATTCCCCACCATAAGACAAACAGTGAAGCACAATTACACAAAAATCCAAAACAAAATCAAAGACGACCTTGATAGGTGGGCAAAACTTAAAAACTCAGTACAGGCACGGATATCAATAGTTAAGATGGATGTACTACCTAGAATCAACTTCTTCAGTTCAATGCTACCGTTACCCCCTCCAGAGGGTTACTGGAAAAGATTACACTCCTCCACATACAAATTTATTTGGAATAACAAACGTATAAAAAGATCCACCGCACAGAGAAATAAAGCAGACGGTGGCATGGCATTTCCAGATTTTTTCCACTATTTTAAGGCGTACACATTAAGACCATTGACAACATGGTTTGATCCCCAAGCATTAGTATCCTGGAGAAAAGATTAGAAGAAAACATAGTAGCCCCACATAGACTGAAGGACATAGCATACACTAAACTACCAATCAAGCACTGTGAACGGAAATTTGGCCCCATAATTACTCATGCGATCCGGATATGGCGTGAAACACAAAAAAAATATCCTAACCCACATAAATGGCACAAGCATACTCCCTTATTCAATAACAAGGCACTCTTAATTGAAAAACTACCTATAAGATTCCCTAAGTGGGAAGAGCAAGGCATACACTCATTAGGGGATGTTTTTAACAAACAGGGTTTTTGTAGTTATGGAGAAATATGCAAAAAATGTAATCTCACCAAGTCCACATGGCTTTTTTACATACAGTTACAGCTATGTTTGAAGTCTCACAGTGTTCCATTAGACATACCAATTGAACACCACAGATACCACAAATTCTTCTATGAAAGAGAGAGGTTTTGTTTCAGATTTTTATCATCAATTACTAACGTCCTCGTATGAAACCCTCCAACTAGACTCTGCCTGGAGGAGGGATATACCAGACCTGGAAAGTGACTTTGATTGGCAAGGAGCCTGGGCAAATGTCCGACTTACATCAAGGAACCCGGACCATCAACAAATCAATCTTAACTATATTCACAGGACATACTTGACCCCTATAAGACTGAACAGAATGGGTCTTAAACAAGACTCCAAATGCTCCCAATGTACAAATGGGGATGAAGGGACATTTATGCACATGTATTGGGACCAGTGATGCCAGTAACGCGTTACTAAGTAACGCGTTATTGTAATCTGATTACTTTCCCCCGAAAATAGTAATCTAACGCGTTAATCTTTAAAAGCCAGTAATCTGATTGCAGTTACTTGTCCAAGTGGCTGTGCATTACTATTTCGTTACTATCTCATCATAAATTCATAATGCAGGCGGAATGCAGTATTTTATTTCGTTTTCGACAGTCAAAAATACATTTTGAGCTGTTTTTCTTTTGGGAGTGACGTGGTGTGGCAGTAAAAGGGTTAAATACAAGAATGTGTCCCGCGGCGTGACTGGTCCCTCTGTCTGAGTGACTCTGCTTTGGTCCAATCACATTCCCCATCCACAGTCTGCGAATCAGAGGCAGAGTAGGGCGGGTCTTCACAGCACGTCATGTGACATATGCGCCAATCGTGTGACAGCAGGGCTCCGTAGTCGGAGAATTCCACCCCAAAACGCTTGGCAAAATTAAAAGTGAAACCGCAAGATGACTTTTGCGGTTTCTGTTCAGAATTCCACCCCAAAACGCTCGTCTAAACGTAGCCTCAGTCACTACTTCACGGCGGAGGAAACAAAATACTGTCTACCGCTAAAAACAGCACATCCAATTGCATTGAAAGCATCTGGAATCACAACACTAGCCGACGCTTCGACTAGGTACAGGAGGGTTGATGGTGGCAGAGCAAAAGCTCTTATTTGCCAGATTTACAGTTAATTTACATGTTAAAGAGAGACTGATTGTATGTTTATAGAGAGACATTTATAAAAACAATTTAATAGTTACAGTTGATATAATTGAAATAATAGTTCAGCCTGCATTTGTTAGATGTGATACACTGGTTTTGTAAAACCACTGGCTGGCTGCTCTAATGCTGTGAGCATCATAGACTGTTGCTTTACCATACTTGATGGTACAGAAGCTGAAGCACTAGTTTAACAATTTACGTTATGTGCAGAGAAACAAGTTAAAAACAATTCATGCACTTTCAATAAAGCGTTTAAAAAAAACTGTTGGGGGAACGACGACGACTTCGTAACCTAGTTACTTTCAAAGTAACTAAGTTACTCTGATAATCAAGTAATCAGTAAAGTAACTTAGATTACTTTTTAAAGGAGTAATCAGTAATCAGTAATCAGATTACTTTTACAAGTAATCTGTGGCATCACTGATTGGGACTGCCCACCAGTTAAGACATTCTGGAAAGATGTGACCCAACAATTATCAAAACTCGTATCTTGGAATATACCTGTACACCCCTCTGTATTACTATTGAATGATGTTTTTGAGTTTGCAGTAAATCCACAGCTAAAGAGATTGGTTTTATCGGGTATCACAGTAGCTAAAAAGCTGATCGCATCACGCTGGTTTCAACCGGAAAAAATGTGCCGGAAAGTTTGGTTTCTTACATATCTCGATGTGATTTATCAAGAAATATCTACAGCAAGAATTCTGGGTCTCAATGAATCCAAAATGTCAATGTGGTTAGAAGTGGTGGAGAGAATAAAAGCTAGCTTATAATGGTAGTGTCTGGTTAGGAGCGAGGGATAGTGGAGGTACTATCCAAAGAGGGGTCCGGGAGGGGGGGGTTCGAGCTGGAGCATATGTGTGTAGGTTTTTAGATAACAGGTATTAGGGGTATATCCTATATAAGACAATTAACTAAAATGTGATTTCATTGGATGTGCACTGACAACTAATGCTTGTATATCTTATCGTGTGTTGTCATGTTTGTTTATGTGTTTGTTTAAAAAATAATAAAAAAATAAAATACAAAAAAAAGGAAAGAAACGCCAATCGATAATCTATCATATGCTTCAGGGCCTATAACTAGCGTTTTTGGAATTACAGCAGAAAAGCTTAAAAACATACTTATATTCTCGACAGTATTAACACAACAATGTATGAATGAAAAAATATAACGTTCCCACATCCGGAACGATAGATACCCGATGTTTAATGGGCCATAGTAATGCAGATATAGCTATAACATTTAAAAAGTTATAGCCCTGCAAAGAAGGTAAATATCTCCATAGGCTTACAGCGGTGGCAGAGAGGGCATAATGATGGGCACAATGCATGGCGCCCAATGTGTTAATGAAATGGCGTAGATGGAGAAAATGGGGATTGCTATTTTTCTTCTACGTCATTTCATTAAGCTGTAATCGATACAATGAAGGGATTCGGTGTCCGGCAATCACATCACCAGAGGACACGTTCAAACTCATTAACTCTAATGTGTCAAAACTAAACAAATGTGTGCAAAACTGTTTAGAGTTTTGAGATTAAGTGTGCGAAAAAAATAAGCATTGTTTTTTCGGCTAAGTGCCCCTTTAACACTTTGAATGCCCAACCCGAGTTTTCTCGGGTTTACCCCCCGCGGGTTGAATGCCCATAACAAGAATATTCGTTTTTTCTCATTTAATTTTTTTATTAGCGATGTGAATTCATATTTCATCAACCCAGTCTACCGTTGGTAAATCAGCCACCCCAGGCGCTCAGATGTGAAAAAAGCGCCCCCTATCATCTCCCAGATGGTAATTCACCCTTTTGGATTGGACTCAATGAAAAGCATGAGAAAAAAAACCCGGACTCCACATTTTACTCACGCATGTAATCGGGGCCGATCAGCTTCATGCTGGACCCTCAGCACGGCGTGGTTACTGTGTTTTACAGTACGTAGCATTGGATCAATAAAAGGATCGATTTTCGGAATGGCGATCAGGAATTGGAATAATCCATTTGGATACCATCTGATCTCAGGTAAGGAATCTATTTTACCAGTATTAGGATAATCAGACCCGTTTTCACGGAGATATAAGCGTTTCCCCTATAATGTGATATGGCAGTTTGACTCTAAGAGCGATCAGGAACTGAGAGAATCGATTTTCAGCGCGCGGCACCAGCGTGCACACGTACACATATACTATCGATAATCTAGCGTTTATTTGAAAACGATTCATAAATAGGCCGACAAATGACAACGTTCTAGAATATTACAGTACATGGCGATTATCATGGAATCTCAAATTTTTTCTGTGAAAACGAGGGCTTTTCAAAATGCTATCAAACGGAAATGAACCGATAAAAAAACAATCCGCTTCGACAATGTTGACTGGAAATGGGTCATTGATAATGCGAAGGGCAGATTAGACACATAGCCATAATTTAAAACATAGATTAGGCAATATTAACGTTAACATTGGAGTAGTGCTGGGCATTCAAGCACTAAATGAGCGCCCCCTGCTGGGCACTGAAAGTGTTAAGGTAACTGTATACAATACAGGCCAGTATAGTATAATGCAGGGTAGCAACTGTAGCTTAAACATTGGCACACTAGCAATAAGTGTGCAAAAGAGGAACCTTTTTTCAAAATGTGTGCCCTCATCCGCATGCCAAATTACCTCTTTTGTGGCCTGTTATTTACGGTAATTTCATTGATATATCAAAAGATATTTTAATTTGAATTTATTTAGCCTTTATTTAACCAGGTTTGTCCCAATTGAGATCCAGGATCTATTTTACAAGGGAGACCTGGCCAAGAATAGCAGCAACACAAAGTTTCAAAATACACACAGACATTACAGATAAAAGTAACGTTACAAAATGGTTCAGATAAAACATTTGCACACAGAAAACGTGGATACAATAGGCTTCACCATAGCCTTAAATACATTCAGTGTTACCAAGCTTTGAATCTTCAGATCGGACTGGAGATTGTTCCATTCAGTAGGTGCGGAAAACCTAAAAGCTGAGGGTCAGAGTCAATCAGAGGCAGAGTAGGGGCGGGTCTTTGCAGGGGTGAGGGGGAAATAACCTTGCTGGAGCAGCTTGGTAGATGACGGCAGGTTGCTACTGTAGTTTAAGAAAACGAAAGTAAAGGTGCAGACATTCCAGCCCTCGTGGACAGAACAGTGGGGTTCTGTGTTTCCGATGGTCCATGCATCACAACTTTTCTTTTCTTTCAATGTCTTGAAAATGTTGTTTGCCGAACGTTGAGTGTTAAGAGACCAAACATGAGAAAACGCTCAAGGCTTTTTTAAATGTAGAAATTGGCACTTTGTATCAAAAAGGTTGCTGACCCCCCTGGTATAATGGGTAGATGTGGATACTGTATCCTTTTGTCATGGACCACATTCAAATAGATTTGTCCATAAAACATCAACAAAGGGGATGCATACTAATCGGCAATGGCTAATGAGTGTGCATGCAAATGGATTTATAGAGTGTGTCATTGATGGGTAATTGAAGGCTTATGATGTAAGAATGCTGAAACACTGGATAAGGACCCCATATGTGGGGTTTTATGGTTGCTTAGAAATCGTGAGCCATAATTGGCACCTAATATGTGAACCTTGAACGTTCCTCATTTCAATTATTCCAACACGGTTTCTGCCTTCTGCTTGAATACACTGAATTGACGTTTAATGGAGTGCATCTTGTGCAGGCAGACAGGCACACGGCGTTGTGTGTGCTAACGTGTGTGTGTAAAAAAGAACAAAAAAAAAAACAGCTACGTATTATGTAGATGACATCTGGCTCTTCCCCCACCTCTCTGATAATCAGGCATGGGCCGACCGATTGATTGATTGATTGATTGAAAAGTTTATTAACAGATTGCAGAAAGGGTACAGTACAGTACAGCTCAATACATACAATTGTTAAGAGGATGCAGACCTGAGAAAGACTTTCGTCTTGTTTCCATCAGGGTCCCCCATTTTCAATTCATCATATGACACACATGACATACAGATAGACAGTACTGCTACATCTATACATTTATGACATACCAGATTTTCAAATACAGTACTGTTTGTGATACTAAAAAAATCCAGAAGAAGAGTATATACATTTGACATAGAAACTGTGCATTGGGGGAGGTTGGGTAGGTGGGGTGGGGCTGTACATTGGAGGTGGGGGGGGGGGGGGGGGGGGGTTGGGTAGGGGGGACACACACTGTACATTGGAATACTGACATACATTTGACATGGAAACTGTACATTGGAGGAGGTTGGGTAGGTGTTGGGTTGGGTGGGGCTGTACATTGGAATACTGACAAAGCCATGCTTGGTCTTTATTGTACGACTGGGTTAGGACATTTGTAGGGGCCAGTTTTGAATTGCAGTCTCCCGTAGGTGTTCTTTGAGAGTGTTTTTGAAGGTGGGTAGTGATTTACATTCCTTTACAGCTTTGGGTAGGGCGTTCCACATTGTTGTGGCATAATTGCGAAACGTGTTTAGTCCCTTGTTTGTGCCGAATCTGGGTTTTACATGATTTGTGGAGCTCCCTCTGGTGTTGTGATCGTGGTATTCACTGACCTTTGGGAAGTATTTTGACATGTACATGGGTACCTTGGTCGTGTAGTGTATCTTGTAGACCAGGCCCATTGCAAGTTGCTGTACTCTGTCGTCTACTCTAAGCCATCCTAGGTTGGCAAAGTGTGCAGGGGTGAGGTGGGTTCTAGGTGTCAGGTCAAGCAGTAGTCTGACTAGTTTGTTTTGAGATGTTTGTAATTTGGTTTTTAGTGCCTTTGAGGTGCTTTGGTACCATGAGGTGCAAGCATAGTCGTAGTACCCTTGAATGAGTGCTCCTGCCAGAGTCTTCAGGGTATTCTTGTTTACCAGGGAGGAGATCCGGTACAAGAATCGAGTTCGTTGATTGACTTTTTTTATTACATTGGATGCCATTTTGTCACAGGAAAGATTAGCCTCTAGGATGGAACCCAGGTAGGTAATTTCATCTTTCCTTGTGACAATATTGTCACCCACTGTAACTGAGAAGCCGTCTGTTTTGCTGAGTTTGTTATTTGAACCGAAGAGAATGGACTCTGTTTTGCCCATGTGTAATGATAGTTTGTTGTCGGCGAGCCATATGCAGATTTTGCCTAGTTCCGAGCTGAGGGTTTTTTCAACCTGTAATTTGTTCTTGTCAGAGACCAGCAGGGCTGAGTCGTCCGCAAACAGGAACAAGTTGCAGTCACAAGCTGACGACATGTCATTTGCATAAATTAGGAACAGTAGTGGTCCTAGTATGCTTCCTTGTGGAACACCACAGTTCACTGTGAGGGGGGGGGGATAGGGTACCGTTTACCTCCACCATCTGTTCTCTCCCCTCCAGGTAGGATTGTATCCAGCTCACTGATAAACTATCAAAACCAATTGCTTTTAGCTTGTCAATCAGAATGGTGTGATTGACAGTGTCGAAGGCCTTTTGTAGGTCTAGCATGACCATGCCGCAGTATTTGCCCGCGTCCACCTCTTGCTTGATGTGGTCGTTCAAATAGAGAAGGCATGTGTCAGTGGAGTGGGATGTTCTGAAGCCAGATTGGAATTCGTAGATTAGATTTTTATCCGTAAGGTACTTTTCGACCTGTTCGTATACTATTTTTTCCATGACTTTCGAGATGGATGTAAGGATAGAAACAGGGCGGTAGTTGCCTGGGTCTAATTTGCTGCCCTTTTTGTGCAGGGGTGTTACTCTCGCTATTTTGAAGTCCTTGGGGACGTGTCCCTGTTTTATGGAGAGGTTTATTATGTGTGTGATGACTGGGGTGATGGCGGCTGCTGAGTCTCGGAGGAATTTGGAGGGGATGTTGTCATGGCCAGTGGCCTTGTTCGGTTGGAGGGCGCTCAGTTTATTGCTCAGTTTATTGCTCAGTTTATTGCACCTCACCTCACCTGCCTGCTAAATTGGACTCTGTGAGAAGGCATGTCTTCTTGTGCGCTACGTCTCCCCAGAAGCGTAATTTCTGCTGTGTTTCCACAGACAGATTCTGTCTGCGCCCGCTGTCTAAATCAGCTGTCGAAGGAGCTCCCCCTTTAAAGAAAAGAGAAAGTCACCGTTTCCACTCCTCGTTGGGTTTGCTCCACTCAGAAAGAAAAGAAAGCTGTACAGTACTCAGAGCCTGGCGCTGTTCATAGCTGTTGTTTGCTTTGGTATTTCATGATCAGTTAGCATACCTCCATATTATGTGCTCAAACTCTGTGGGGTTTATTAATATTAATTATGAGTCTGCTAATTATAGTCTGCTACATTAAACATGCTTCACACCTATGCCAAGTGAATGTGCTGGGCAAGACTACAAAGGCTCAAATCATGTTGAGTAGTTGCAAGATTCTCTATTAAATAGAGTTCAAACTAAATAGGTCACTCTGTCACAGCTATTGCGAATTTGTGCTTGTTTAAGTTACATGAATGTTTCACAGTGCGCATACAGCCATATAGAATATGTCAAATACAGGGGCGTATTTAGACCAAGCACTGTAGTGGGGCACAGGGGGGCACCTAGGGATATGAAGCGGGCACGCGGATATTTTTTCCCGATTTTGCCCGGTTTTTGGGCGAAAATGGGCAGATTTTGTAACTATTTTATTTTTTTACTTTATTTCGGTTTTAGGGTTAGGTTAGATGCATCCATCTGTATGGAGAATGGGAGGGGTTTGTCTGATGTTAAGGCCTTGAGAACATCACCCACTGCCTTTGGAGCAAGGACCAGAGCCTCTGCCTTTGTTCTTCCTAAAGTAATTTTCTTCACTATTTTGGATCTTTTGATTGAGCTTTGCCTTTATTTAATATTCGACGCAGACGGTAGGCTATATATAGCACATTTTGTTTGGTTTTCAGTTTTCAATCCATAATAAGTTAACAGAAAAAATAAGTAGGCCTACACAACCACATTATTTCAACCTAACTATGTTTATTGTCATTGTTTTAAGAACACAAGGTGACTTGGTAATACTCACATTTTGAGTAAAAAGAATCCCACTGGTCACAATGGTGACCGTAATAATGTTTTTGTTATAAGGCTCTGAAAATGTTACTGAATGATGTATCAATGTATTTCCAGCTAAATTGAAATAATAAAGGGTCTCAATTAAATATGTGTAGTGTCACATGACCAGAACACAGCTCAGTCGTCGCAAGGTTTAACTGAGGCACACCTCCTCCAATCCCTCCACCGGAGGAAGGCCAGAGAGAGAGAGGAGAGGAGAGAGAGAGAGAGGAGAGAGAGAGGAGAGGAGAGGGAGAGAGAGAGAGAGAGAGAGAGAGAGAGAGAGAGGAGAGAGAGAGGGAGAGGAGAGAGAGAGGAGAGGGAGAGAGAGATGAGAGGGAGAGAGAGAGAGGAGTGGAAGTGGCAAATAAGAAATACGAAATTGTTTGTAAATAGCCACTATAATAGATGTCCCTAGGTTGTTATAGGTGGTTGCTAGGGTGTTATAGCTGGTTGCTAGGGTGTTTCTAGGCGGTTGCTAGGGTTTTATAGCTGGTTGCTAGGGTGTTTCTAGGTGGTTGCTAGGTTGTTATAGGTGGTTGCTAGGGTGTTATAGCTGGTTGCTAGGGTGTTTCTAGGTGGTTGCTAGGTTGTTATAGGTGGTTGCTAGGGTGTTATAGCTGGTTGCTAGGGTGTTTCTAGGCGGTTGCTAGGGTGTTATAGCTGGTTGCTAGGGTGTTTCTAGGTGGTTGCTAGGTTGTTATAGGTGGTTGCTAGGGTGTTATAGCTGGTTGCTAGGGTGTTTCTAGGTGGTTGCTAGGGTGTTATAAGTGGTTGCTAGGGTGTTTCTAGGCGGTTGCTAGGGTGTTATAGGTGGTTGCTAGGGTGTTATGGGTGGTTGCTAGGGTGTTATGGTTGCGGAGATCCGCCATTATGAATAAGCGGCCCACGCTGAATGATGGAAAATGTAGTCATTTTGAGAAGAGGACATCCAGAGCTTTCAATGAGCGTTGGCATTTTTCAAAACGACACTTCCCAAAGGCCTCTAGCTTTCGGCAAGCAAATGACTTCCTGATTAATATTTTGTTTTTCTTATTACTCTGGATTATATACCACAAAACTGAACGTTATTGGCATATATTGGAGCGCATCCCTATTTTGAGCATTTAGCAACCATCCGATTAAAAATCTGTTTCAAAATGGCGGAGCTCTGGCAAGAATAAGAAACCTACTGTACATACAGTAGATTTCATTATCTGTTCTTATGCACGCCTGGTGATACTAAATCCAAATTGAACTTGGTTATTTGAAAGATAAGATTTGGCCCAAACCATAAATGTGCGAATTGGCTATAATAAAGTAATGTATAGGCCTGCTATTCTATATTCTATAATACTATTTCAAATAGCATTGGTCTGGATGGGAGAATTCAGTACTGTATCTACAAAACCTTGTTTATTCATCTTCCCTTTATTCATTTCCTTAGATGTACAGGTGATCTCTAGAAGGCACTGAACGTGCTCATTGGCAGTTTTTCATGTCTGGTAATTCTTTGCATGGTGTTATTCACTGTCAAAGATGCAAAGAAAAATCATAATTCATATTCTCCTTTGTTTCATCACAATTTAAGCAAGCCTAGTAATAGACACAATATTTCTGACACTGGGAACATAATTCACTGAGGTCCATATATGTCCCTAGATATCAAGAACATGCGAATGACCTTGTAGAAGTGGAGCAATATTCCATTATAGGTATGTATTTTAGGCGGATTTTCAGAAAATGGGGCTCCGGGTTTAACAGACTTTATGCTGTGCAGCCTATGCTTCTTCATCTGAAGGATCCGATTGCAGTTTCAATGCATGTTGAATTATAAAAAATAAAAATAAACGGAATGGAGAACACCATGGGTTCTACAGGTATGTACATCACCAGCTATCGCCGTTGTCCAGATAATGATGAGTCAGAAGTTATATATCCATTGAGGCTCCATTCGAAACTGAACTAATCCCAGTTGCCATGAAACTACTCAGCGGCTCAGGATGATTTAGTCCATGTCCAGACTAAAACGATTTCGGTCGTATCAGGCAAAGTATTAGATCGTTTGCACCTTTCAGCCACACTGAACTGCGTTCTGGCAGCCTGAAGACAAAAAAAGAGACATGATATATGTCTTATATGTCCAGATATGTCCTGGCTAGAAGTGTTTATTAAACACGGGAGTTATTATTAAACAACAATGGCATGTGTGTGTGTTTGTCAGGTGTCCAGTATCTCTCAGTGAGGAGAGATGGTAGCCTCCACATAGAGAGAGTGATCTGCTTGGGTTGGGGGTGTAAGTACTCATATTATGTGCATTACACAAACTAAAAACAGATATTGTCGGAATTACTAGAAGAAAGAAACGTCACCACCTTTGGCTGATAGTCATTTATTAATTTCTTAGGATTTATTTTGGTCTAATACATGTTTAAGGTTCTTAGATGATCCCCCCCCCGCTGCCTCCTCCTCCTCCTCCTTCTCCTCCCTCTCCTCCTCCTGCTCCTCCTCCTCCTGCTCCTCCTACTCTCTCCTCCTCCCTCTCCTCCTCCTCCTCCTCCCTCTCCTCCTCCTCCTCCTCATCCTCCTCCTGCCTCTCCTCCTCCTACCTCTCCTCCTCCTGCCTCTCCTCCTCCTCTTTTTCCTCCTCCTCCTCCTCCTCCCTCTCCCTCTACTCCTCCTCCCTCTCCTCCTCCTTCCTCTCCTCCTCCTCCTCCTCCTCCCTCTCCTCCCTCTCCTCCTCTTGCCTCTCCTCCTTCTCCTCCTCCTCCTCCTCCTCCTCCTCCTCCTCCTCCACGGGGAGCAGCGTACTGGCTCATGTTAGGCAGGCCATGCATTATGCAGCAGCTTAGGCGACCGCGCGGGATCTTCATGTTCTTGGCTACAGTCCACTTGTTGCTGCTCTGGTCGTAGCGCTCCACGTTGGAGAGGGCGGTGAAGTCATTGCAGCCTCCGACCACGAAGAGCAGGTCGTCCAGCACCGCAATGCCAAAGCTGCTGCGGGGGGTGAGCATGTCGGGCAGGGCGCTCCAGGAGTCAGTCAAGGGGCTGTAGGCCTCCGCGCTACCCAGGTGGTGTTCACCGTCAAACCCTCCCACCTGAGGACAGGACACATGAGAGGAATGTTTTAGTATGTGGTTAAGGCAAGCAGGTAGACAGGCAGGCAGACACGTTATTAATCCACTTAGGGAAATGAGGGCATCACAGAAGCATTGAAAGTCAAATGATACATATCTATACAAATATCTAGTATAAAGCATTTGTCTCTGTGTGCACCTACCGCATAGACTTGTCCTCCGTACGCAGCCACTCCCACTCTGCAACGCCTGCTGCTCATGGGGGCGATCAGAGTCCACTGGTCGGTGTCTGGGCTGTAGCACTCAGCTGTGAGCAGACGCTCCCACCTGTAGCCACCACAGATGTAAACCTGTAATAAGAAAGAATATTCTAATTTAGTTTATATATTCCATTTTATTTCATTTTACTTTAATTGTCTGTGTTAATGTTGATGCACCAAAGGACCCAGACACATTTTTGTTTGTGCAAGGTTACTTGGCAATAAAGACATTCATGATTTCTGATCTAACGTTCCTTGTGTTCATCTACCACCCTGTATTCCTCAGTTCCACCCACCTTGCCCTGGAGGGCTGCTGCCCCGGCGCCAATCCTGCGCTCCAGCATGGGTGAGATCAGTGTCCACTGGTTGGTTTCAGGCTTGTAGCGCTCGGCGGTGTTCAGTAGCATGTCTCTGTCGTACCCTCCCATGGCGTAGATACAGCCGTCCAACGCGACCACGCTGACGTAACAGCGGTGTGAGTGCATGGGAGCCGCCTCCAGCCAGCTGCGAGTGACGGGGTTGAACCTGCTCACACTGTTGAGAGGCTCTCCGCGGCCGCCATGGCCGCCGACACAGTAGACCAGACCGTGGAGATAAGCGATGCCGTGGCAGCCCCGTGGACTCTCCCCCTCAACGCTCACGTCCATCCATCCACCGGCTCGGATATCGTAAGCCTCCATGACAATACTGCCATGACTCCAGCCTCCGATGGCCAATAGGACCTCCTGGGGCAGGCGTGGGCGGGTCAGGGGGTTTGGGAGCCTGTCGGAGCCAGGGGGGTTCAGGACGCTGAGGATGAGCGGCCTGCAGTCGTGGCTGTCCCTCACCACAGGGTTGTTCTGGACGTTGTTCAGGAAGTAGTCAGGCCTCATCAAGCCCATGCGAACCTGGGAAGAGATAAGCAGACGGCGGGTACAACTTAGACAGCGGTTGTAGATGGTTTCACTGGAATTCTGTTTCTAGGGAACAGTTTGGACCCAAATGTTTGAGAACCACTGTATTGATTGATGGATTGATTGAAAACTTTATTAACAGATTGCAGAATGGGTAGAATACAGTACGGCTCAATACAAACAATTGTAATGAGGATGCTAGGGCTGTCTTAAATACTTTGAAGCGTCGAAGCTTCGTTCGATGGGCATGGGATTCGAATATGAAAATAAAATTCTACTATTAAAAAAAGAAAAAAATAATCTGGTTTTTATTTAATTTTTTTTTCTAAATCAACTCTGCCTCTCTTTGTTAATTACAACAAGCAATGCTGTATGTTATTTAAGATGAGGTCGGACTCGGCATTGACAGATTTGTGTTCATTGTGCTGCTTTTATAAAGCCTCAAATGACGGCTTAAAATATTTCATAAGTGTTTCGTTTGTCTAAGATTTAAAAAGGTTTAAACTTTACAGCACTGACAAAGTTGAACAAAGTGCTGTACAAGTCCCAAAAAAATATATTTAAAAAAAATTATTTAAATTATTTTTTTTTATAATTTCGAAGCTTCGAATTAAAATCGAATCTCGGCCCCGAAGCTTCGAATTCCAAAAAAATATTTGAAGTTCAGCCCTAGAGGATGCAGACCCGAAAAAGACTTCCGTCTTGTTTACATCAGGGTCCCCCATTTTCAATTAATCAAGACATGTATGACATACATGACATACAGATATACAGTGATACAATTAGTTACCTTGGACAGCAGCAAAGGGATGTGTGTTTTACGCTCCTCACGGGAGTGGTCAATCCAACGGAGGACGGCCTCGAACACCGTCTCCTCGTTCTTCACGTTCAGATCATCCCTCTCGATGATGTCCACCAGTTGCTGCAGGGACAGCTCCACAAACTCCTGTGAGACACGCAGCATCTCCTCAAAGTGGCACACGATGAAGAGATGGGCCTTGCGCTTCAGGTCAGGGCAGCAGGAGATGTCCGCAAACCTCCAGATGCCGACACAGTTTTCCAGAGACAGCTGGCCTTCTAGGAAGTCAGAGCACGCTCCTACTATGCCAGTGACGAGAAGCTGGTCTGCAGCCACCAGAAGCTCTTCCACGTTATCTGCTGTCACCGGCACAAAGCGTGTGTAGGCGTACTCTATGATGAGCTGCATCATAGCCGCGGACACCCCAGGGATACTGTAGACTGGTTTCTCTGAGTCGCTCGACTCCATTAGAGTGAAGAGGTTTCTGTGGGAAATATAGAGATATCTGATGAGTAAACAGTAAGCAACATTTTGTCCTGTGTACTAATATATTTTCACTGTAGAAGTATAGGGTCTTAGCACAGTAGAAGTATAATATGTTGTTTACAGTAGAGGTATAGTATAGGGTATTTTCACAGAAGCATAAGGTCTTTTCACAGTAGAAGTATAGTATATTTTCATAATAGTATCTGTTTACAGTAAAAGTGCAGTATAGTATCTTTCTACAGGAGAAGTACAGTATAGGGTCTTAGCACAGTCAAACTAAATAATTCAAATCAAATTAATTCATTGAAGCGTCTAGATGACGGACACATCCATCCCTACCAGGCCATGTGAGCTGCGCGGCGCGTGATCGGCGCGGGGAGCGGGCGGTTTTGACGTGAGCGATGTAGCAACCATGCTTAGTAGAGCTATAAACAATGTTATTTAACATTGCAGAATGGGTACAAATACAATGCGGCTCAATACAAACAATTGTTAAGGGGCCCAGGGGGTGTAGACTGTTGTAAATTTACATCATGCTCCAAAAAAAAATATATATATCTGCAGAGCGATGTGGAGCGGGGACCGGGAAGCGCTCGATTCAAGGTGAGCGGTGAGCGAGCAGAGAGCGACTTGGGGGCGGGGTCAACATGAGCGATTAGCGGAGCGGAACAAGCCGTCTAGAGCGAAGTGCGGCGATCCGCTCACGGGCCCTGATCCCTACCAAGCTAACCTGAACCAAGCTAACATGAACCAAGCTAACCTGAACTGTAACTGAGGGGTACAATTCCCTGACTGTATTGATAAGTATGGTATCATTAAACCACTACCTGCTTTATGTACTTTAAATACTGGCCACACAGTACATGATGTAGATATGATGAACACTTTCCCACCTGATGAAACGAAGTCCACACAAATGTATAAATCGAATATTTTATATAGCAAAGGGTATATACAACGTTCACTTAATGACATTTATGATTTGAATGCACTTGTAAGGCAAATTAGTATTCGTAGGTAAATCAACATTGAATGTCCAATCTCTGGTTACACAGGGAGCAAGTATACAACCTGGTTCTTTAGGGAACTATAGCGATGGTACTTAAATGATTATAGCTGGATACACTAAAGGGGGGTCCCGCTGGTTGTAAGTCAGTAGGGGGGGGGGGGGTTAGGAGAGCCGCTGGCGATATCCCATCTGGCCGACGATTTCTTGGGAGAATTCAGAGTGCTAAACACGGTGCCCACAGAACCTCGGTCCACAGATGAATACAGCTGGGCCCTCTTGTAGACGGTAGCTGCCGGTCCACAACGAAGAGACGTGAGGCGACCTCACTCGGGGTAGAGCGCCGTCTCACCTGGACTCCTCTCGGGGGGGTAGTTCCAACACTCAGCAGTGTTGGCCGTTATCCATGGCATAATCAAAGCACCCAAAGCACGTAGATAATCCAAGCCGTGGAGGGCTCGCCGTCGTCCGGGTGAAGTAATCCAATGTACAGGTCCACTCGTCCTGGCCCAGAGCTCCTCGGATGCAAGCACCACACGTCTGCCCAGCCTGGTTAAGACTCTAGATAACGCCAGGAACGATGGGGGTACTGCTCACTTTATAACTCTAACCGAACGATGCACCATACATAATAGACTATTATTAACTTAATAGAAATACGTCCCACTCGACGGTATAGTGCCAAACTATGACAATTCAACTATTAATCCACACGATGTCTCAATGCCTATTCTGAGGCCAAGTAGGCCATACTGCACCGCACGTGTGTCGTGGGTGAGGCTTCACGTCTGTTACTAGGTTGGAGGGTAAAGAACTAATGGACTAAAAAGAAAGTTCTACTTTACTTGCGCCATATATATATGCGCTGTGAACAAATAGTACCATTCGTATTTCGCCAGACGTATTCCTACGCGGAACCGGGCTTGTAACGACATGTTCGTCGGCACGATTGAACTTGAACCAAGGGGCTTGGCTGCTGGCGCCAGGTTCTTGTCCAATGGTAGAATGAAACTATTATGGGCTGTTAGTAGACTAAAGGGATATTCAGTGTATATGTACAAGGAATATACAAGGGATATCAAACGATATACAAATACTATTAAATATATATCCATAAATAAATATATATATTCGGTTTAATCTGATCCTTCACAACAGCCGCCCCCTAATTAGTCCCACCTAATTAGCTAAGCAGAGACAGATTAACCGTACTGTCTACCACTCAAGGTCCGCTGTAAGGGTCAGTCAACTCACAAAGTCATGGGGTCATGGTCGTCATCGATAGTGTCTGGGAGTCTGGGCAGTTCTATTAGCCTCGCCACGGGTCGTGTGTAAGTTCGCCCTTGGACGAGCACCTCGGCTGCTCGGACCTTGCCATCGGCACCGGTGATCACTTTGCTTACGCGGCCAGCCGGCCACATAGCTCTGGGTAGTGACTGGTCGATAATCATGACGACTGTTCCTTCTGTCAAATTGTCTCTCTCTTTTACCCACTTCTGGCGGGTCTGTAGAGACGGTAGGTAGTGGAGTAGAAAGCTGTTCCAAAACTTGTCAGCTAGTACTTGACTGTACCTCCACATTCTTCGGCCGTTCGCTTCTTCAGGCCTGTACATTGTCTGGGTTAGCGCGGGGTCCAGCCGCCCCATCAAGAGTGTGTTGGGGGTGACTGGGTCGACATCTGCTACATCACTTGAGACGTAACCGAGGGGCTTTGAGTTCAATACTCCCTCGATCTCCGTGAGGACTGTCATTAGGACTTCTTCCGCCACAGTCTGGGCCCCAAGCACGGCGTACAGGGCTGTCTTTATGGAACGTACTTCTCGTTCCCAGGTTCCACCGAAGTGGGGTGCGTTCGGGGGATTAAACTGGAAGTCAATCTGGGATGGAGCGAGGTGGGTCTTAAGTTCTGGGCCCATAGCTTGGAAGCTCTCTCTCAGCTCTCTTTCTCCGCCTTTGAAGTTTGTCCCGTGATCAGACAACAATGTAGACGGTTTTCCTTTCCGTGATGTGAATCTTCGGAAGGCCATAAGGAATGAGTCTGTGCTCATGGTTGGAATGAGTTCGATATGTATCGCTCTGGTGGTCATGCATTTGAATACAATACCCCACCGCTTCTCGGTTCCTCTTCCTTTCTTTATATACAACGGGCCAAAACAGTCCATGCCTGTGGAGTGGAATGGCTTGTCGCCGAGTCGGAGGCGACAGGGAGGTAGGTCAGCCATCCGGGGTATGCTGGGCTGCGCGCGCCACTTTCGGCAGTCTAGACAGGTTGGCTGGAAGTGTCGCACTGCTTCTCTTCCTTGAAGTATCCAATAGCGACGTCTGATCTCCGCGAAGACTCTCTCTGCTCCTGCGTGGTGTACATCCTCGTCGTATTTCTTTATGATCAGCTCTGTGACCTTGTGTCGGCTGTTCAAGACTATCGGGTACTTAACGTCATCCGGTAGATCGGGGGCTCTCCGCAGACGACCACCCACTCTGATGAGATTATGGGCGTCGCTCTCGGGTGCCAGGTGGAGCAGTCTGCTGTCTGATGGGACGGGCTTTCCTCCCTGTAGACAGTCTAGCTCATCGGGGAACGAGTCTCTCTGGGCTCGTTGTAGTAGAAGAAGTTCTGCTTCTTCGTAGTCAGCTGCTGAAATGTCGGCAGTGGACTGAATCTCTGGGTGGTGCCACAGGAATGTCTTTAGCTGCGCACTCTGTAGGGTAATGCAATCATCTATGTTGGGGTCTGTGGAGGCGACTGTGCTCAGTCCACAGAACATAGGTTTCTTGTTCTCAGCCTCCTCTTTGCTCGCTTCCCGTGGGGTGGGCGTAGGCCACTCTTCTTCCGGGAGCTTGAGGAATTCTGGTCCGTCACTGTAGATGTTGCGACGGGTGAGGTCATCTAGGGACATTCCCCGGGTGATGACGTCAGCTGGGTTGTGTTTGGTGTCCACATACCGCCAGCTCGCTGCTTCTGTTAACTCTTGAATCTCGGTGACTCTGACTCCCACGAAGACCTTGTATCTGCATGAATCAGACTTGATCCATGTGAGTACTGTCGTGGAATCTGACCACAAGATTGTTCTGTGCACCGGAATGGTGAGTTCACGTTGGATTAACGTGGCTAGATGCGCTCCTGCTAGGGCTGCGCAGAGCTCTAGACACGGGATAGATTGTTGCTTTCGTGGGGCTATTCTTGAGCGAGCCAGGATGAAAGCAGTGTGTATCTCTCCTCCCTTCTCTTGGGCACGCAAGTAGGCCACCGATCCATAGGCTACTTCGGAGGCGTCACTGAAGACGTGTAGATCCATCTTGCATGTCTCTGGCCTCACTGTGGGTGGGAAGTAGCTGCGGCGTATATTGACGCCTGGGAGTGAGCGGAGCTCCGTCTCCCACTCTCTCCATGTGGAGGCAAGGTGTGCGGGTATTGGGTCGTCCCAGCCCTGGTGCTTGTCCCATAGTGCTCGTACAATCATCTTTGCCCTGGTGGTGTAAGGTAGAATACATCCCAACGGGTCATATTGTCTGGCGAGTGTTCTGTACACACTCCGTCTGGTGGTCGGTATCGCAATGTATGACGCCGTGGATGGCTGATACATCGGCGAGCGTTGGGGGAGAGGCCTCCTAGGCGAGTCTCCTCTTGCGCCTCTCTGCGGGCTGGTACCGGCAGGGTACCATGGCCCGCTGGTCCAGGTGCTATTCCTCGGGGCTGGTCGTGCGTCATGCTCACCCGTGAATAGAGTCGGGGGTCTGTAGCGCAGCGCCGCGGGGGTATAGCCTGGGCTGTACTGGACCTCCTGGTCCGGTGGAGTACTGTGCTGTCGTCGGGCTTGGTTCTCCTCCTCTCCCTCTTCTTCTTCTATCAGGTCCTCCAGATCCTGTAGTCGTTTATTTAGCTTCTCCGCAGTGTATGCCGCTCCTTCCTTGTAGCTGGGTCTCGCTTGGACCGGTCTGGGAAGGGGGTCTGCGGGGGGTATAGGCTTGGTCTGTTGGTCAAGTTCAGGGTCGCTTGCTCGGTTAGGAGACGCTGCCCTTGACTGTTGTCTCGACGAGTTCCTTGAACCCCTGGCGGAGGGAGAGGGTGTTGCCCTGGGGATCAGCCGCTCCATTAGCCGCGCCCGTAACTTGTCGCGCTCGGCTTGTAGTCTGTCGCGCTCGCCCTGTAGTCTGTCGCGCTCGGTTTCGCGCTGGATGAGATCTGCTTCTCTTTGGGCACCGGCAGCGGCGCGCTGGGCGTCGGCCCGGTCTCTTGCCATATTCTCTTCCGTCTGAAGGCGTCTCATCTCCAGGCGTATGCGCTCTTCTTCGCTCCGCTGCTGTGTCTGGAGTCGATCGCGTTCACCCTGAAGTCGATCGCGTTCACCCTGAAGTCGATCGCGTTCGGTAGAGGCTGTCAGGCTGGCGAGGAACGCCTGTGATAGTATCCTCTCCGCTTCGCTGGGGGAAGACGGTTGTAGAGGTGAGCCGCTCCTGGCTGTACTCGTTGGGGAGTCCCGGAGCTCTATTTCCTCGGCGCTCTCCTCCTCTTCTTCCGTGCAGAGTTCTCTCTCCGTAGGGTTGTCTTCCTCCCGGGGCTGGTCGGGGACTACTTCTTCGGTATTGGCGGGGGGTAAAGGCATGTCAGCTCCCTCCTGGTCCCCACCGTGAGCTTGGTCAGTTACATTAGAACCCACTAGGCCCTCTGTGGTCGGGGTAACCTGTTCGTTAAGGTCAGACATAATTTTACTTTCTACTTTTACCGCGTTTACCGTTTGTCAAAGGCTAGGTAGTTGACTGACAGCGTAATCCTCTAAGTACTGAGGTGTCTGTCGTCTGCACCGCGGGCGTTCTACGTTAGGAGGACCGTTTCGTGGAGTGTTCATCATAGGCCATTTCAATATTAATAACACTATATTAATATTACACTAGTTACCCTCCGGCTCGAAGGACCAATTGTAACTGAGGGGTACAATTCCCTGACTGTATTGATAAGTATGGTATCATTAAACCACTACCTGCTTTATGTACTTTAAATACTGGCCACACAGTACATGATGTAGATATGATGAACACTTTCCCACCTGATGAAACGAAGTCCACACAAATGTATAAATCGAATATTTTATATAGCAAAGGGTATATACAACGTTCACTTAATGACATTTATGATTTGAATGCACTTGTAAGGCAAATGAGTATTCGTAGGTAAATCAACATTGAATGTCCAATCTCTGGTTACGCAGGGAGCAAGTATACAACCTGGTTCTTTAGGGAACTATAGCGATGGTACTTAAATGATTATAGCTGGATACACTAAAGGGGGGTCCCGCTGGTTGTAAGTCAGTAGGGGGGGGGGGGGTTAGGAGAGCCGCTGGCGATATCCCATCTGGCCGACGATTTCTTGGGAGAATTCAGAGTGCTGAACACGGTGCCCACAGAACCTCGGTCCACAGATGAATACAGCTGGGCCCTCTTGTAGACGGTAGCTGCCGGTCCACAACGAAGAGACGTGAGGCGACCTCACTCGGGGTAGAGCGCCGTCTCACCTGGACTCCTCTCGGGGGGGTAGTTCCAACACTCAGCAGTGTTGGCCGTTATCCATGGCATAATCAAAGCACCCAAAGCACGTAGATAATCCAAGCCGTGGAGGGCTCGCCGTCGTCCGGGTGAAGTAATCCAATGTACAGGTCCACTCGTCCTGGCCCAGAGCTCCTCGGATGCAAGCACCACACGTGGTCTGCCCAGCCTGGTTAAGACTCTAGATAACGCCAGGAACGATGGGGGTACTGCTCACTTTATAACTCTAACCGAACGATGCACCATACATAATAGACTATTATTAACTTAATAGAAATACCTCCCACTCGACGGTATAGTGCCAAACTATGACAATTCAACTATTAATCCACACGATGTCTCAATGCCTATTCTGAGGCCAAGTAGGCCATACTGCACCGCACGTGTGTCGTGGGTGAGGCTTCACGTCTGTTACTAGGTTGGAGGGTAAAGAACTAATGGACTAAAAAGAAAGTTCTACTTTACTTGCGCCATATATATATGCGCTGTGAACAAATAGTACCATTCGTATTTCGCCAGACGTATTCCTATGCGGAACCGGGCTTGTAACGACATGTTCGTCGGCACGATTGAACTTGAACCAAGGGGCTTGGCTGCTGGCGCCAGGTTCTTGTCCAATGGTAGAATGAAACTATTATGGGCTGTTAGTAGACTAAAGGGATATTCAGTGTATATGTACAAGGAATATACAAGGGATATCAAACGATATACAAATACTATTAAATATATATCCATAAATAAATATATATATTCGGTTTAATCTGATCCTTCACAACATGAACCAAGCTAACCTTAACCAACGTACCTGAAATAGGCGCTGCAGCCAAACAGGATGGCCTTGTGGGCGTTAAACTCAGTGCTGTTGACTTTAATAACCACATCACAGAAGCTTCCCTCCAGACGCAGCTCATTAAGGATTGTACAGGACATGGTGCCTGTTTCCTTTTCCAGGTGGGGATTTTAAAATGATCTACAGAATATATTCAAGCTTACAGACAAGTAGCCGGAAACAACAAGTGATATCTTCACTTGGTCTTCTGAGTTCTGCTGAGAGAATTGTTGAATATATACTGTACACAAATGTTCTAGAATGTTCTATTATGACATCATACTGTGACATCACAATGGAACATATTGAATAGATAGACAAATGTTCTAGAATGTTTGATTATGACATCATACTGTGACATCATACTGTGACATCACAACAGAACATGTTTGAGTTCTATTTGAATAATATATAATGTAATGTTATATATATTATAATATAATGTAATATAATAATAAAGTATAATATATTTATCTCCCATTTTAATAATATAGACATGTCTAAAAACATGACATTCTTTAAAGTCTTAAAATAAAATACATTTAATTTAAATTAAAATAAATGTATAATAATAATAACTTTATTTATATAGCACCATTCATACAGATTTCAGCTCAAAGTGCTTTACAGAAAAAACGAAAAACAAAAGGATACATTTAAAAAATATATATTATTAATTAAATAATAAAGACATTAAAATGATAAAAACGGGAATAAAACAACTAGATAAGGTAGTAAAATAGCTAAATAAGACGAAAAGTAAGACAATAACATAAGACAATACAAATAATTACAAATAAAATAATAATAAAGACCGAAAAATGTAATAGTTATAATAATAAAATAGCTAAATTAGATAGTAAACAATTAGAAAGAAATGTATAACAGTAAAATAAGACATTAATGAATAACAAATAAAATAATAAAAAACCACATAAAATAATGATACAAATCATAATAAAATATTCAAGTAGAAATAATAGAAATAAAGAAAAATAAGACAATAAAATAAGGATAATAATTCATTTAAAATCTAGTTTAAAAAGGTACGTTTTGACCTGGTTTTAAAAAGTGCCAACTATGTACCAACCGAGTGTGCTGTCCTAATACCAAGAATATTAGGACCGCTACCTACCTGAGATCCCTGGCACTGTTTTGCTTTACTGAGCTCCGTTATCTGGGGGCTGTGTTGGTTGGCGGAGCATCTTTTAATCCAGCTGTTTGCTGCCTGCGGACAGCTGAGCACCATGGGATGTACCATGTATTAGCTGTCATAGGGGTGTGCAAACCAGTCAACTTACAAAAAAGAGCCTGTTGGAGGATTTCAACAAGATAAATGCGGCAACAGTGCAAAATATTTCACTATAATATTTCAAAGCTAAGTAAAAAATATTATAATAATTATTTGATCACTGATCAGTGGGGCACAGATGATCAACAGTGGGGCATGTGCCCCACTGATAGTGGTCTAAATACGCCGATGGTCAAATACGTTATTTCATTGACCTGCCAGTTTTCTCCACAAACCCCATCCTTTGTGTGAAGTGGATTTTTATTCCTAGCCGAATGGGGAAGTCTACAGTTTACCTCCACTCCAGAATAATAACCACAGTCCCAAATCAGCTGTGACATGGCAACCAGTATCACTCAAAATCTGACATTGTAATGACTTTTTAATTATGGCACATTGTTTCTGATTACAGGAGGGAAATGCTAATTAATTGTTGGGTGGTTGTCGTAGAGGGTAATTGATTGTGCCAATATGACGTTATGGGAGATGCTCCGAGGAAAGGGGGGGAATTTGCAGCCAGCAATTACTGTACAGTATGTTTGTATTATGGCTCGATGAGAGTGATCACTGCACACACCGCCATTGTGAGTCTAAACAATACGGTCAGTTAAAACGCAATGAGAAATATTGTCTTGCTTCACTCTCTCTCTGATAACTAGCACGCTAGTGTGTTTGGTCTCAACAGTGACATCGTTGACATTTACAAAAACAAGACCATTTCTAAATGTAACCTATACAACATGTATATAGACCTCTCATGGGTGATGTATTTTCTGGATCTACTTTTTTCTGCAGCTATAGGAAAATAATAGCTATAGGTCTATTGTAGTGTACATAGTGTATTACATGTGTATAGAGCAGGGGTGGGCAATTATTTTTTCCCAGGGGGCCGAATGAGCAACTGAAAATATGTTGGAGGGCCGGGCCAAAATTTCAAACTCAATTATGCATAATATACATTTTATTTCTATATAAAAAGCAGCAAATGGCATTGTTTTGACCCCTGGTAAGAGTGTACAGTATGTTATTATTTGGCAATTAAAAGGTGAGGTTAGCTTTCAAAAATATCATTTATTCAAATAGAATTTATTTCCAAAATGATAAACAAAATGTGAAACATTAATAAGAAAGGGCATTTTGAGTTTCATATACTATTGAAACAAGGATTTTCTTAGCTTTCTAAAGACATCACATCATCTTATAGCCAAAATAAACAAGACATGTCACTGAACTGCAGAAAAGTGTCCCAGTTTTGTAGCCTTTTTTACTTTACATGCCTATATTAAACATTGAATGTTTTCAGAACTGTGCAAAAAAAAGAAAAAAAATATCAAGTGTCCCATTTCACTTGTTATATTTCCACATTTTAGTGTTCTTCAGTTATTTTCTTTTTTTCATTCAGTGTGAGAAATCCAGTCTCTGTTGAGCTTTAACAAGTCCATCAAAGTCAGGTTGCATGTCTGAGGTGGAGATGCGAAGCACAGCTGCCAGATGTTCATCAGTGAGAGAGGATCTGTACCTGGACTTGGTAAACGTCATGACTGAGAATGTCTGTTCACGTTTGGAAAGTTATCCTCCTTGAGAGCAGAGTAGAACTCTAGCAGTGATGCTGACTTAAAGTGCTCTTTCAGTAGTGAATCAGACTGCAGGTCAATGAGTTCAAGCTGAACAACTATCAATACTGCAGGTAAAGGGAGAGGAAACCAGCTGCATTTCATCCCTCAACCTTTTTGAAATATTTAAAACGCCTTGAAAATTCATCATGCAGTGCTCCCAACATGGATGAGTACCTGTGCCGGTGATCAGCTGATGGTTTGACTTCTTTCAGGGTTTTCATGTGTTTGAGATTGTTGCTGCCTAATTGCCTTGAAATGAATTGCAACTTTGTCATGAAGGCTTTCACATGGCTATGCATTTCATGAGCAAAAATGCCCTTGCCCTGCAGTTGTGTGTTCAGTAGGGATGGGTACCGTTCACATTTGAACCGATACGGTACCGGTACCTGTGAATCGATACCGGTACCCAACGGTACCTTTTTTCCTGTACTTTAGTCTCTAAAAATGTAATCTACCTATTCCGGTTGCTACTGAGCGGACATGTTTGTGCGGACCTGTTCTCCCAAACTGGTAAGCAAATGACTGTTTTCATTTTTACGTTATTTTCATTTTTACGTTATTATTATTATTATTATTATTATTATTATTATTGTTATTATTATTATTATTATTATTTTTTTTTTTTTTAAACATTGATCTTAACTGATCACTGTGACTTTATTGCTTTTATCGTGACTTTATTGCTTTTATCTTTATATATGCCTATATTTGTGTACAGCACTTTGAGCTACATGACATGTATGAAAGGTGCTTTATAAATACTTACTTACTTACTTACTTACTCAGTTGTGAAAAAAAAAATCCAAACTTCAAATAACCACACTTTCGACCGTTTTCGGCTTGCCCCGACTGCTTTGTTGTTGAATCAAGGCAAATCCTAGGTAAGCATATATTGTGCGTGTGAACGTTGACACGAAAAAAAAGTAAAAAAAAAAAAAAATTAAATTTTTTATTATCATGTAATCTTTCGCGGGCCGGTCAGAATCAGGTCTGGTATAGAGTATATGAAAAAGTTATGGAGTAAATATTCTGAGCGAATGTATGTACAATATTATTTTATACAGTGGTGCAAGTATATCTATGAGTAGATATAGATACATGTAGTCTGTACAGTGTTATAAACTAAAGGTATAAGTAGTACGAATATAGTGTGAGACAGACGTAAGCAGTAGATAGGTATGCTAGAAATTAAAGGGATAATTCTAAATTAATTCATATTTGCAAGTAAAATAATCTGGTCTCGTCCCCCCCTGCTTCAAAACAGCCTCCGTCACCCCCATCATTAAGAAACCCGGCCTCGACCCAGACGAGCTAAACAACTTCCGTCCGATCTCCAACCTTCCTTTCCTTAGCAAAATCTTGGAAAGAGCAGTGGCCGCCCAACTCCAACAATACATGTCCAACCATGAGCTCTATGAGCCTTTTCAATCCGGCTTCAGAACTCAACACAGCACAGAGACCGCCCTCATCAAAATTACCAACGACCTCCTCCTTGCAGCTGACTCTGGCCACATAAGCATCCTCATCCTCCTTGACCTTTCTGCAGCATTCGACACAGTCTCCCACTCCATCCTCCTCAACCGCCTATCCAACAACCTCGGCATCACTGGCTCAGCACTCTCCTGGTTTCAATCCTACCTCACCACCCGGACACAGTTCATCACCATCGGCGACTCCAGTTCCACCCCGGCCCCAGTCAACCAAGGCGTCCCACAAGGCTCCGTACTTGGCCCAATCCTATTCACCATCTACATGCTCCCCCTTGGTCAGATCATCCGCCGCCATGGCCTCAACTTCCACTCCTATGCCGACGACACTCAACTCTACCTCTCCACCAAACCATCCACCCATCTCCCCCCACACTCCCTTATCAACTGCCTGCACGAAATAAAAACCTGGATGTCATCAAATTTCCTCAAGCTCAACAACAATAAAACTGAGCTCATGGTTGTGGCACCCAAGGCCCTGCTCCGGAAGGTTGGGGATCTCACCCTCAACATTGACGGCTGCTCCATCTCCCCATCCCCTAAGGTCCGCAACCTGGGCGTTATCCTGGACTCCACCCTTTCCTATCAATCCCATGTAAATTCCCTCACCAAATCCGCCTTCTTTCACCTCCGAAACATTTCCAGACTCCGACCATCACTTTCCGACACCACAGCTGAGACCCTCATCCACGCCTTCGTCACCTCCCGCCTGGACTACTGCAACGGGGTCCTGTCCGGGGTCCCAAGCAAAACCCTGGACAGGCTCCAGTATGTTCAAAATTCAGCTGCCAGGGTTCTAACCCGCACCAAACCCTGGCAGCACATCACCCCCATCCTCATCCAGCTCCACTGGCTCCCCATCAAATCCCGCATCACCTACAAAACCCTCCTGCTCACCTACAAATCCCTTCACGCCCTGGCACCTCAGTACCTCACTGACCTCCTCCACCCCTACACTCAGTCACGGTCCCTGCGATCCACGGACACTGGTCAGCTCTCCATCCCCCGAACCAGACTGCGGACGTTCGGGGACAGAGCTTTCAGTGTGGCAGCTCCCACCCTCTGGAACTCCCTCCCCGCAGAACTCCGCACCACCCCAACTCTGGACTCATTTAAAAAACTGCTCAAAACCCACCTCTTCAACCTGGCCTTCAACCCCTAACCTTCTCACTTTATATGTATGTGTTGTGTCTGTCCACTATGTTTGTTGACTTGTTATCTCCCCCCCCCCCCCCCCTATGTAAAGCGACCTTGGGTCCTCTGAAAGGCGCTATATAAAACGAAGTATTATTATTATTATTATTAATCATGTGACATTGATAAAAGCAATTTTACAAATGAATACATTTTGAAGTAGCCTAATTTTAAGCTATTAGGCTTATGTTATGTTATTGTTGTCGTGGATACACAGAGTCACTGGTTGGTTAACACTTGGCAGTTAACATGCTTACTTAGGCCTACTTATACTGTAACTCAGACTGGCACATCCGGGTATTATTGCTTTTATTTTGACATCTATCATTATCAATAAGAAATATATTACAATCTTCTTCTCTCTTTTTTTGTGGTGGTGGAAAACACAGACACTGTTCCTATTGTATTTGGCCTGTATAAAAACAGTTTGAAAAATGTGTTTCTTTTGGTGCAAGTAATTACTTTCCAACACTGGCCGCCACTGAGCGGATGTGTGATCCGTTTTCAGGCATGCCTCTCGAGTCTTCTCCATTATATTTCCCCATTTTCCTACCTGGACATTTAAAATGATGCTTATGAATCTCTGGGTGACCTAAAACTAAGCGGTAATGAATATTTCTGAGACTGTAGTCTTCTGCATGATCCGTTTGTTTTGTCCTAATTGTTGTGAAGGATCAGATTAAACCGAATATATATATTTATTTATGGATATATATTTAATAGTATTTGTATATCATTTGATATCCCCTTGTATATTCCTTGTACATATACACTGAATATCCCTTTAGTCTACTAACAGCCCATAATAGTTTCATTCTACCATTGGACAAGAACCTGGCGCCAGCAGCCAAGCCCCTTGGTTCAAGTTCAATCGTGCCGACGAACATGTCGTTACAAGCCCGGTTCCGCGTAGGAATACGTCTGGTGAAATACGAATGGTACTATTTGTTCACAGCGCATATATATATATGGCGCAAGTAAAGTAGAACTTTTTTTTAGTCCATTAGTCCTTTACCCTCCAACCTAGTAACAGACGTGAAGCCTCACCCACGACGCACGTGTGGTGCAGTATGGCCTACTTGGCCTCAGAATAGGCATTGAGACATCGTGTGGATTAATAGTTGAATTGTCATAGTTTGGCACTATACCGTCGAGTGGGACGTATTTCTATTAAGTTAATAATAGTCTATTATGTATGGTGCATCGTTCGGTTAGAGTTATAAAGTGAGCAGTACCCCCATCGTTCCTGGCGTTATCTAGAGTCTTAACCAGGCTGGGCAGACCACGTGTGGTGCTTGCATCCGAGGAGCTCTGGGCCAGGACGAGTGGACCTGTACATTGGATTACTTTACCCGGACGACGGCGAGCCCTACACGGCTTGGATTATCTACGTGCTTTGGGTGCTTTGATTATGCCATGGATAACGGCCAACACTGCTGAGTGTTGGAACTACCCCCCCGAGAGGAGTCCAGGTGAGACGGCGCTCTACCCCGAGTGAGGTCGCCTCACGTCTCTTCGTTGTGGACCGGCAGCGACCGTCTACAAGAGGGCCCAGCTGTATTCATCTGCGGACCGAGGTTCTGTGGGCACCGTGTTCAGCACTCTGAATTCTCCCAAGAAATCGTCGGCCAGATGGGATATCGCCAGCGGCTCTCCTAACCCCCCCCCCCTACTGACTTACAACCAGCGGGACCCCCCTTTAGTGTATCCAGCTATAATCATTTAAGTACCATCGCTATAGTTCCCTAAAGAACCAGGTTATATACTTGCTCCCTGCGTAACCAGAGATTGGACATTCAATGTTGATTTGCCTACGAATACTCATTTGCCTTACAAGTGCATTCAAATCATAAATGTCATTAAGTGAACGTTGTATATACCCTTTGCTATATAAAATATTCGATTTATACATTTGTGTGGACTTCGTTTCATCAGGTGGGAAAGTGTTCATCATATCTATATCATGTACTGTGTGGCCAGTATTCAAAGTACATAATCGGTAGTGGTTTAATGATACCATACTTATCAATACAGTCAGGGAATTGTACCCCTCAGTTACAATTGGTCCTTCGAGCCGGAGGGTAACTAGTGTAATATTAATATAGTATTATTAATATTGAAATGGCCTATGATGAACACTCCACGAAACGGTCCTCCTAACGTAGAACGCCCGCGGCGCAGACGACAGACACCTCAGTACTTAGAGGATTACGCTGTCAGTCAACTACCTAGCCTTCGACAAACGGTAAATGCGGTAAAAGTAGAAAGTAAAATTATGTCTGCCCTTAACGACCAGGTTACCCCGACCACAGAGGCCCTAGTGGGTTCTAATGTAACTGACCAAGCTCACAGTGGGGACCAGGAGAGAGCTGACATGCCTTTACCCCCCGCCAATACCGAAGAAGTAGTCCCCGACCAGCCCCGGGAGGAAGACAACCCTACAGAGAGAGAACTCTGCACGGAAGAAGAGGAGGAGAGCGCCGAGGAAATAGAGCTCCAGGACTCCCCAACGAGTACAGCCAGGAGCGGCTCACCTCTACAACCGTCTTCCCCCAGCGAAGCGGAGAGGATGCTATCACAGGCGTTCCTCGTCAGCCTGACAGCCTCTACCGAACGCGATCGACTTCAGGGTGAACGCGATCGACTTCAGGGTGAACGCGATCGACTCCAGACACAGCAACGGAGCGAAGAAGAGCGCATACGCCTGGAGATGAGACGCCTTCAGACGGAAGAGAATATGGCAAGAGACCGAGCAGACACCCAGCGCGCCGCTGACGGTGCCCAAAGAGAGGCAGAGCGCGACCTCGCTCTCAACCAGCGCGACCTCGCTCTCATCCAGCGCGAAACCGAGCGCGACAGACTACAAGCCGAGCGCGACAAGTTACAAGCGCAGCTAATGGAGCAGCTGATCCTCAAGGCAACACCCTCTCCCTCCGCCAGGGGTTCAAGGAACTCGTCGAGACAACAGTCAAGGGCAGCGTCTCCTAACCGAGCAAGCGACCCTGAACTTGACCAACAGACCAAGCCTATACCCCCCGCAGACCCCCTTCCCAGACCGGTCCAAGCGAGACCCAGCTACAAGGAAGGAGCGGCATACACTGCAGAGAAGCTAAATAAACGACTACAGGATCTAGAGGACCTGATAGAAGAAGAAGAGGGAGAGGAGGAGAACCAAGCCCGACGACAGCACAGTACTCCACCGGACCAGGAGGTCCAGTACAGCCCAGGCTATACCCCCGCGGCGCTGCGCTACAGACCCCCGACTCTATTCACGGGCGAGCACGACGCACGACCAGCCCCGAGGAATAGCACCTGGACCAGCGGGCCATGGTACCCTGCCGGTACCAGCCCACAGAGAGGCGCAAGAGGAGACTCGCCTAGGAGGTCTCTCCCCCAACGCTCGCCGATGTATCAGCCATCCACGGCGTCATACATTGCCACGCCGACGTTTCCAGACTTCAGAATCGAGCACAGTACACGTAGCTCCGGATGTGCTTAGAGACAATGATGGTGGATGTCGCCGATGAACGCCACAAGTATGCAATATTACTGAAGCACCTGAAAGTACCGCGAGCGCACAATATAGCGCTAGCCTATGCCACCTCTACGACCCCATACACCGCGGCTCTAGCAGCGCTGGACCAGAGATATGGACGTATATGGGATTACGTAATCCAAGAGATAAGGCATATTGATCGCCTACCCCCAGCAACAGACAATCGCTCATTAGACGACCTGTCTATAAAAGTGCAGTCCCTGGTAGGGATGCTGGGAGCGCAACGGGAAAAGGGCATGCACGAGCTATACGCCAACGTCGAGAGGATTTTAGAGAAGCTGCCACCCGCCAGACAAGAGCGCTTCAGGCGGCAGAGAGACCACCGTGATCCTAACGGTCCCGAACCATCCCTCCTCGATCTAGCCGACTTCCTGGCGAGAGAAGTCAGCAGCTTACGACTGGATACGTTCGTGCGGAGCACACCAAGCTCCAGAGAGGGACCCAGGAGAATAAACGATGGAAGAAGATCGGTGACGGTCATGCACCAATCAGAATCAGTACCGAGCAGTAAGAACCACAGTACCCCCTCGAGAAAAGAGAAGTGGAAGATGGTGTGCCCCTACTGCGAGAAGGAACACTGGCTGTCACAATGTGACCTGTTCACAAAGATGAATGCAGAAGAAGTGAGTCAATGGATAAAGTCCAACAGGCGCTGTTACCGATGTGCGCGCAGTCACATGGCAGCCGAATGCCGCCTAAAGAAGAGGTGCAGTCGGTGTGACGGAGCCCATCTAGATGTACTACACGACAGTAACAGAAGAAGGCCTGCACCTGCACCATCGAGCAGCACCAAGGCAAGTGTCATGTACATTGACCCCGCCAGCAGCAGCGGCGCCCAAGTGCTCTTAAAGGTAGTCCGTGTGACATTGAGCTACCAAGATAAAGTCATGGACACTTACGCCGTCCTTGATGACGGGTCAGAGAAGACCCTTCTGCTCGCGTCCGCTGCGGCCCAGCTGGGACTGCGGGGGAGCGAGAACCAAATGACGATTCGGACAATAAGAAGAGATTTAAAGACGATAAAGGGCGAGAATGTCTCCTTCACTATCGCAGCAAGCGGGCAGCCAGAGCGACGGTATAGGATTACAAATGCTTTCACCAGCCAAGAAATAGGACTATCACAGTACACCTACCCCATCGCCAAGCTGATGGATAAATATGTGCACCTGCGTCAACTACCTATCCCGCTCATAGACGGCGCCACCCCGACCCTGCTGATAGGCTCCGACCATGCAGACCTCATCGTCCCGATTGACCGGGTCCATACAGGACCCCGAGGCTGTCCTGCAGCAGTCGAGACCCGCCTAGGGTGGACACTACAAGGCCCCCTCGCTAAATCTCTCAACCGAACAGCAGCCACTAGCTGACTCCACTCCAGAGCGACAGAAGAAGACACCACTCTCCTGCAGCATGTCGAGAGGCTATGGACACTAGAGACAATGCCCTTTAAGAACGAAAAGAAAGACATTCGTTCTAAAGAAGACATTTACGCCATCAGCCTCCTCGAGCAAGGGACAAAGAGAGTCACAGTCGGCGGAGTGATGAGATACGCAACTCCACTCCTGAGGCGAGAGGGAATGCCCACCTTTCACGCAAAGAAAGACGCCACGGAGCGGTATCTATTGAACACAGAGCGGCGCCTAGCCAAAGACCCCGCTCAAGAGAGTGTGTACTGCGCTGAGATTGAGAAGCTAATCACAGCGGGACACGTGACAAAGATTGACATTAAAGAGGCCGATCAGACGACCGAATCATGGTACGTGCCGCACCACAAGGTCCACCACAACGGCAAGGATCGCATTGTGTTTAACTGCAGCTACCAGATCGGATCCCAAAATCTGAATAAAGAGCTCTTGCCCGGCCCCACACTCGGCCCCTCTCTACTAGGCGTGCTACTGCGCTTCCGCCAGGACAAGGTGGCTATCAGCGGGGATATCAAAGGGATGTTCCTGCAGGTGAGACTAGTGGAGGAGGACAAGCCCCTGCTGCGGTTCCTATGGAGAGAGAGGATCGGAGATGAGCACCCAGCCATCTACCAGTGGGAAGTCCTCCCCTTCGGAACCACATGTAGCCCGTGCTGTGCTACATTTGCACTACAGAAACACGTCGCAGAGGACCCAGCAGCAGATGAAGAGGTCCGACACAGTGTGAAGAACAGTTTCTACGTGGACAACTGTTTACAAAGCGTTTCGACTCAAGAAGAAGCCGAGGCTCTCCTAATCAAGCTATGCGCCTCCCTGATCAAAGGCGGCTTTGATCTCAGGCAGTGGGCCAGCAGTGACCCGCACGTATTGCGCAGCCTCTCCCCCGTGGACAAGGCTGCCAGCAGCGAGACCTGGATGGCGACAATCCCAGGAGAAGCCCAAGAAATGACACTAGGACTAGTCTGGCGCTTCAAAACAGACTCGCTCCACTATAGACACAAACCCCTGACCACGGAGCAGGGAAGGTCGACGGCGATACCGACCACCAGACGGAGTGTGTACAGAACACTCGCCAGACAATATGACCCGTTGGGTTGTATTCTACCTTACACCACCAGGGCAAAGATGATTGTACGAGCACTATGGGACAAGGACCAGGGCTGGGACGACCCAATACCCGCACACCTTGCCTCCACATGGAGAGAGTGGGAGACGGAGCTCCGCTCACTCCCAGGCGTCAATATACGCCGCAGCTACTTCCCACCCACAGTGAGGCCAGAGACATGCAAGATGGATCTACACGTCTTCAGTGACGCCTCCGAAGTAGCCTATGGATCGGTGGCCTACTTGCGTGCCCAAGAGAAGGGAGGAGAGATACACACTGCTTTCATCCTGGCTCGCTCAAGAATAGCCCCACGAAAGCAACAATCTATCCCGCGTCTGGAGCTCTGCGCAGCCCTAGCAGGAGCGCATCTAGCCACGTTGATCCAACGTGAACTCACCATTCCGGTGCACAGAACAATCTTGTGGTCAGATTCCACGACAGTACTCACATGGATCAAGTCTGATTCATGCAGATACAAGGTCTTCGTGGGAGTCAGAGTCACCGAGATTCAAGAGTTAACAGAAGCAGCGAGCTGGCGGTATGTGGACACCAAACACAACCCAGCTGACGTCATCACCCGGGGAATGTCCCTAGATGACCTCACCCATCGCAACATCTACAGTGACGGACCAGAATTCCTCAAGCTCCCGGAAGAAGAGTGGCCTACGCCCACCCCACGGGAAGCGAGTAAAGAGGAGGCTGAGAACAAGAAACCTATGTTCTGTGGACTGAGCACAGTCGCCTCCACAGACCCCAACATAGATGATTGCATTACCCTACAGAGTGCGCAGCAAAAGACATTCCTGTGGCACCACCCAGAGATTCAGTCCACTGCCGACATTTCAGCAGCTGACTACGAAGAAGCAGAACTTCTTCTACTACAACGAGCCCAGAGAGACTCGTTCCCCGATGAGCTAGACTGTCTACAGGGAGGAAAGCCCGTCCCATCAGACAGCAGACTGCTCCACCTGGCACCCGAGAGCGACGCCCATAATCTCATCAGAGTGGGTGGTCGTCTGCGGAGAGCCCCCGATCTACCGGATGACGTTAAGTACCCGATAGTCTTGAACAGCCGACACAAGGTCACAGAGCTGATCATAAAGAAATACGACGAGGATGTACACCACGCAGGAGCAGAGAGAGTCTTCGCGGAGATCAGACGTCGCTATTGGATACTTCAAGGAAGAGAAGCAGTGCGACGCTTCCAGCGAACCTGTCTAGACTGCCGAAAGTGGCGCGCGCAGCCCAGCATACCCCGGATGGCTGACCTACCTCCCTGTCGCCTCCGACTCGGCGACAAGCCATTCCACTCCACAGGCATGGACTGTTTTGGCCCGTTGTATATAAAGAAAGGAAGAGGAACCGAGAAGCGGTGGGGTATTGTATTCAAATGCATGACCACCAGAGCGATACATATCGAACTCCTTCCGACCATGAGCACAGACTCATTCCTTATGGCCTTCCGAAGATTCACATCACGGAAAGGAAAACCGTCTACATTGTTGTCTGATCACGGGACAAACTTCAAAGGCGGAGAAAGAGAGCTGAGAGAGAGCTTCCAAGCTATGGGCCCAGAACTTAAGACCCACCTCGCTCCATCCCAGATTGACTTCCAGTTTAATCCCCCGAACGCACCCCACTTCGGTGGAACCTGGGAACGAGAAGTACGTTCTATAAAGACAGCCCTGTACGCCGTGCTTGGGGCCCAGACTGTGGCGGAAGAAGTCCTAATGACAGTCCTCACGGAGATCGAGGGAGTATTGAACTCCAAGCCCCTCGGCTACGTCTCCAGTGATGTAGCAGATGTCGACCCAGTCACCCCCAACACACTCTTGATGGGGCGGCTGGACCCCGCGCTACCCCAGACAATGTACAGGCCTGAAGAAGCGAACGGCCGAAGAATGTGGAGGTACAGTCAAGTACTAGCTGACAAGTTTTGGAACAGCTTTCTACTCCACTACCTACCGTCTCTACAGACCCGCCAGAAGTGGGTAAAAGAGAGAGACAATTTGACAGAAGGAACAGTCGTCATGATTATCGACCAGTCACTACCCAGAGCTATGTGGCCGGCTGGCCGCGTAAGCAAAGTGATCACCGGTGCCGATGGCAAGGTCCGAGCAGCTGAAGTGCTCGTCCAAGGGCGAACTTACACACGACCCGTGGCGAAGCTAATAGAACTGCCCAGACTCCCAGACACTATCGATGACGACCATGACCCCATGACTTTGTGAGTTGACTGACCCTTACAGCGGACCTTGAGTGGTAGACAGTGCGGTTAATCTGTCTCTGCTTAGCTAATTAGGTGGGACTAATTAGGGGGCGGCTGTTGTGAAGGATCAGATTAAACCGAATATATATATTTATTTATGGATATATATTTAATAGTATTTGTATATCGTTTGATATCCCCTTGTATATTCCTTGTACATATACACTGAATATCCCTTTAGTCTACTAACAGCCCATAATAGTTTCATTCTACCATTGGACAAGAACCTGGCGCCAGCAGCCAAGCCCCTTGGTTCAAGTTCAATCGTGCCGACGAACATGTCGTTACAAGCCCGGTTCCGCGTAGGAATACGTCTGGCGAAATACGAATGGTACTATTTGTTCACAGCGCATATATATATATGGCGCAAGTAAAGTAGAACTTTTTTTTAGTCCATTAGTCCTTTACCCTCCAACCTAGTAACAGACGTGAAGCCTCACCCACGACGCACGTGTGGTGCAGTATGGCCTACTTGGCCTCAGAATAGGCATTGAGACATCGTGTGGATTAATAGTTGAATTGTCATAGTTTGGCACTATACCGTCGAGTGGGACGTATTTCTATTAAGTTAATAATAGTCTATTATGTATGGTGCATCGTTCGGTTAGAGTTATAAAGTGAGCAGTACCCCCATCGTTCCTGGCGTTATCTAGAGTCTTAACCAGGCTGGGCAGACCACGTGTGGTGCTTGCATCCGAGGAGCTCTGGGCCAGAACGAGTGGACCTGTACATTGGATTACTTTACCCGGACGACGGCGAGCCCTACACGGCTTGGATTATCTACGTGCTTTGGGTGCTTTGATTATGCCATGGATAACGGCCAACACTGCTGAGTGTTGGAACTACCCCCCCGAGAGGAGTCCAGGTGAGACGGCGCTCTACCCCGAGTGAGGTCGCCTCACGTCTCTTCGTTGTGGACCGGCAGCGACCGTCTACAAGAGGGCCCAGCTGTATTCTTCTGCGGACCGAGGTTCTGTGGGCACCGTGTTCAGCACTCTGAATTCTCCCAAGAAATCGTCGGCCAGATGGGATATCGCCAGCGGCTCTCCTAACCCCCCCCCCTACTGACTTACAACCAGCGGAACCCCCCTTTAGTGTATCCAGCTATAATCATTTAAGTACCATCGCTATAGTTCCCTAAAGAACCAGGTTGTATACTTGCTCCCTGCGTAACCAGAGATTGGACATTCAATGTTGATTTGCCTACGAATACTCATTTGCCTTACAAGTGCATTCAAATCATAAATGTCATTAAGTGAACGTTGTATATACCCTTTGCTATATAAAATATTCGATTTATACATTTGTGTGGACTTCGTTTCATCAGGTGGGAAAGTGTTCATCATATCTATATCATGTACTGTGTGGCCAGTATTCAAAGTACATAATCGGTAGTGGTTTAATGATACCATACTTATCAATACAGTCAGGGAATTGTACCCCTCAGTTACACTAATTGTAGTTCGTGAGCAAATGCTGCCTAACCTGTTTACTCCCCCCAAAAAGGTAGTTTTCCCCCAAAAGAGGCATGCTGCATAGGACGGATAGCGTATATATTCATATAGATATATCTAGCGTTTCCATTTAGCTTTAACAGATAATCTGTGGTTTCCTTAGTGTCTTTGAGAGTATGTGGGAGATGACGCAACATCGTCTCATCAGAAAATGTTACTAAAATACTAATCAACCACAGAGAAAAAAGGTACATAATGTACGTTATGTTATAGCCGTAAGTAATATAAGTATGTATTGTATCGGCAAAAATCCAAACTCTGCAATCAGGAGTTAAACCTACAATCATTGCAGTTGCGGGCAAATGCTTTCACCACTATCTAACTATGATTATAGTTAGAGTTAAGGTTAGTTTGAACATTCACTTAACGGTTATGGTTAAGACATAAAGTTAGGGTTCGATTCCCAGCAGGGGAACTTAAAAGTTGTCAGAAAACGTTTCCTTTTTTAAAATATAATATGTACTTATTTGTAATGCGTACACACATTACACTTTTGATACAATACGTAAATACATTTCTTATGGCTAACATAACATACATTATGTCCATTTTTCCTGCGGTCAATACGGTATTTACATATTTTAAGCGAGATCGGGCTGTATGCTTGCGAGTGTTTCTGATTACGGACGTTCGTGTGAGTGATGAGTAAGCTGTGTTGTGTGTGTACTTGGTGAATATGTATGTGTGTGCGTGTGTTTTTCCCTAATAGACCCCAAAGTGTCCGAGTGTCCCAGAGGTCAGACGGCAGCCGCGGCCCGGACTCACATGGCGCGTGTCATCAGACATTCTGACGGTTACACACAGTGCTGTGTGAAAGGATGGAGAAGAGGCGTAGCACAATGATATGTTTATTGAGAGGCTTTGGGTACTTAGAAAAGGTGGTGGTTGCAGCTGGAATGTCAACCACTGACTCTCTCTCTCTCTCTCTCTCTCTCACACACACACACACACACACACACACACACACACACACACACACACACACACACACACACACACACACACACACACACACACACACACACACACACACACTCAAATGCATGCACACACCAACACACAGACACTCACTCACACAAACACGCACATACCCACACAAAGACGTAGACACACGCACACACACACACATACATCCACCCCCATTACTGCAAAGAGCCAAGAGAGAAAATTGATAGCAATGCACAGGACGAGACAGATCACAGTTTCTACAAGTTCATTTCTACTTGGGAAAAGATTCACAGTTTGACATACACATGAGGGAGATGTTCTTACGCACGGCAAAAACAATATGTGTATTTCCAACAGCAACAAAATAAAAAAAAGAAATGAATAAAAACTACATTTCTCACATGTCCTAAATCCTCTGCGGGCCCAGATGAACCAAATGTTTACACCGGGACTGATGCGAGGTGGGAACTTGTCCTGTTTCACCCCCCCCCTCAGGGAGCCCGGCGAAAGGTCACACCGGAGGGGGGGAGGGGAGACGTAAAGGTTATGCTTTAAAGTGGAAATGAAGCAGTGAGCATAAATACATATTCATAGCATCACATTAGTATTTAGATAAGCCACAGAAGAAGTCACGTTATAAAATAAGCAGTTTCTAAGAAAAAACGATTTGTTGTGTACATTTCTGAAGCATTTAGCATTATGGGCGCGGCCATTTTGTTGCTGACGTCATACCGTGGCTTGGGTGTATACACTCTGGTTAGCTGCCTATATTGAATGGGTCGGTCAGCAAATAAAATGTTGCCTACAAAACAACGGACCGCGGTGGTTCTGTTTGTATTGCTCCTGGCTGTTCAAACTAATTTTACCATGTGAGAGAGAGGAAAGTTGGTTAATTTCCACAAACTACCAGTGAAAAAAACAGTGTTGTTGACATGTTGGCTCGGGCTGCCTGCACCCAGACGGCGCGACCAGCCTGTTGTACAGGGAAGGAGGATCTGCAGCGAACACTTCATTGCCTCGGATTATGTTGTTGGGGTGGGATGTTTGTCCAGAAGACCACTAATCAGCTGAAGCCGGACGCGGTTCCCTCGGTCTTCGACAGACAGACCGGCGTTAGCTCTCGGGAGCTAGTTGGCACCAGCCGGGGCCAGGCGTTAGCTCTCGCTAGCTAGCGTTAGCAACCGGAGCGTCGCGGAGCATTCAGCCTGCTGGCTACACAGCTTGTGTAGCCAGCAGGCTGAATGCTCCGCGACGCTGGTTGAAGTGGGTCTAGGTAGCCAGCAGGCTGAATGCTCCGCGACGCTGGTTGAAGTGGGTCTAGGTAGCCAGCAGGCTGAATGCTCCGCGACGCTCCGGTTGCTAACGCTAGCTAGCGAGAGCTAACGCCTGGCCCCGGCTGGTGCCAACTAGCTCCCGAGAGCTAACGCCGGTCTGTCTATCGAAGACCGAGGGAACCGCGTCCGGCTTCAGCTGATTAGTGGTCTTCTGGACAAACATCCCACCCCAACAACATAATCCGAGGCAATGAAGTGTTCGCTGCAGATCCTCCTTCCCTGTACAACAGGCTGGTCGCGCCGTCTGGGTGCAGGCAGCCCGAGCCAACATGTCAACAACACTGTTTTTTTCACTGGTAGTTTGTGGAAATTAACCAACTTTCCTCTCTCTCACATGGTAAAATTAGTTTGAACAGCCAGGAGCAATACAAACAGAACCACCGCGGTCCCGTTGTTTTGTAGGCAACATTTTATTTGCTGACCGACCCATTCAATATAGGCAGCTAACCAGAGTGTATACACCCAAGCCACGGTATGACGTCAGCCATGACGTCAGCAACAAAATGGCGGCGCCCATGTTGAAAACAGGGATATTATATTATATTTTTCAGACAAATAAGATAGATTCACATTTGATTATAGAACCCTGTCTTACACAAGGTACACAACAAACAAACTAGGATCACATTGCTCACTGGCTTCATCTCCACTTTAAGGTAGAGCGCAGAGGAAGACGGTTGCATGGTCACGCTATTTTCTGGCTGTTCCTGTCCACTGTGGTCCAACCTCTGTTTAAAGACTCGTAAAGCTCATTAGGTTCCCAGGTTACCTTAATGTATATATGGTATCTCTTTGCCTTTTAACTTCTCTCTGTTATCCACTATAGAATACATTTAGGATTAGTAGTATAGCCGGGACTGGACCATTTAATATAAATGCAGTCCCAAGCGGGGTCAGTCTACACACTCCACTGGTCTGGGGGCCAGCAGTCGGAACGCTTCCAAGCTTTCATACACCGAATAAATCACATATATAGACAATATCACGTACAGTTAGTCCTATTGCCTTTCTGTCTGCAATGTTGAATATGCAGCCTTGCCTAAGAGTGCTTATGTAGCACTGAAAATATATAACAGAGCATCGATAATCTAGGCAGCTCAGTTTTACAAGAAACAACAATACACTCCCTGACGATCCCCCCAGTTTAGAGCTTTGAGATGAGGTGTGAGATTATGTGCAAATAAATAAGCATTGTTTTTCGGTGAAGTGCCCCTTTAAGGTGCTTTACACCTTATAACTGTATACAATACAGGCCAGTATAGTATAATGCAGGGTAGCAGCACCGCAGCTTAACCATTAGCACACTAGCAATAAGTGTGCAAAAGAGGAACCTTTTTTCAAAATGTGTGCCCTCATGCGCATGCCAAATTACCTCTTTTGTGGCCCGTTATTTATGGTAGTTTCATTGATATATCAAAAGATATCAGGGTCAGAGTCAATCAGAGGCAGAGTAGTCTGCCCCCCTCTCCCCCCCCCCCCCCCACACACACACCTTATTTGGAAGACCTTGTGCTCGGAAAGAGTTGGCGTCATGCACTCCCCCTCCTTGGTTCCTGTTCTATCTACCGCACTCTAGCTATGTTTACGCTGGAAAAACACAGGGCTTCTGTAACCAGATGTAGCCGTGCGTGTTAAAACAAGGGCAGCCAAGTGGTAGGGGTTGTTTTGGTGGAAAGGGAGGGAGAATTGGCACATCTGATGAGACTGGGATTTGGTTGGGTTGGTTTGTTTTGTTTACGTCCATTTCTCAGGGTTACCATGGGGCACAAGACTGGCGAACAGGTAACTGTTGAGACAACAAACTCGGGTACATTTGCACAAGAGTTCGACAACATGGGCCGCTGGAGCTGGAAAAAATCACAGAATGCTTTGTCGTATATAGAGGACACTCTTCCACGAACTGGAACGCCGGAAGAAATCACACGTGGAATGTTTGACTTGGCCTCTTGAATGGCTTTGTAAGCAACCCAAGGCAAAAGCTACCCACCCAGAGCCCTATACCGTATAGTTGCGCATCATTTCATTCATCGTTCCCACTATAGGGCTCTGCTTCTATCCAGAATGGTTGGCTTTGCTAATTATGTGCTACAGTACATTAGTGGCCACAGTGATACTATTATAGGAAACACAGAAGGCTCAACACCAGCCACAGTATTTTTCAAAGCAATACTACTATGTACGCACACAGCAATGCACAAGAGGGGAAGTCAGCGAGTGTGTGTATGTGTGTGCATTTGTGCTACTGTAGATTCATATCCAAAACGAATCATTGTAGTTTGAGATAAGACATTTATTCACAGCAAAAATGTTAAATCACAGTGGAGATGGCATGGGAGTTTAGTATGCACGTTTGTGTGTGTGTGTGTGAGAGAGAGAGAGAGAGAGAGACAGAGACAGAGAGAGAGAGAGAGAGAGAGAGAGAGAGAGAGAGAGAGAGAGAGAGAGAGAGAGAGAGAGAGAGAGAGAGAGAGAGAGAGAGAGAGAGAGAGAGAGAGAGAGAGAGAGAGAGAGAGAGAGAGAGAGAGAGAGAATGAATGTTGGAGATGGACGTGTTTGTCTACTGTGTGCCTGTTTAGATAAGCCTGTGACTGGATGCGGTGCTGGTAGTGTGTGTGTGTGTGTGTGTGTGTGTGTGTGTGTGTTACAGTAATTCAGCAGATGGATGTTGATTCTCACCACTGGGAAATCACAATCCCACAATGCACCAGGACCTGGGCCATTGAGGAAGCAGCAGCAGAATAGAGGACCAATCAGTTCTTGAACACAACATAGCCCCTCTCTCTCTCTCCTCTTCCTCCCTCCATCTGCCCCCCCCCCCCTATTTCCTTCCAGCCTCTCTCACACAAACCCAAGTCATGCCATTGGTCATTGTTGTGCTATCTTTAAACATGAACTGAATCCCTAAACCACGACTTGGTCTTAATTCATGTGTGGATAAAAACACACGCACATCACAGATAAATAAACAGAGAACCAAACACGACACACCCCCCACTCACTCCTCTTAAAATTAGCACACATGGAACAGACATGAATCGGTCCGAACAGAGAGTAGGAAAGGTCATTGACTTGAGATCCATCCTGGCTTAAGAGAGTGAGTAGGCTGCTTCTGACACAACAGGATCTAATCTAAATGTGTTTTTAATTTAATCCTTGCACTAGAGGACCATATAATTCCGTTTTTGAAATGGTTTGAGACGCCCCGTGCGCCTTGCAGCCGTGAAGTGGATCCAGATCACTTAGCAGTGTGAATGTCATACATTGTGAGACCGTTTGAAAATCGCTGTTCCTTCTGAAAAGGTCAAACGGAGTTATATGGTTCCTGGTCTGAGGTGCTTTGTGCATCATTTCATACCCTTCTTTCCAATGTCTTTTGCGAGCAGAGTTCAGTTCAGCAGAGTTCCGTCTCGACATCTAGTTCACGCAGGGGACTTCACGGTGAGAGAAGACGAGGGGCTTCTAGCAGAGTGGGAGGAGACGGCTTGAGAGCACAGATCAACCCCAGACACCGGCGATGTGAGATATCAATGCACCTTGATGACATCAGAGCGGAGTGGGGGGTGGGGGGTTCACATTCTCCCATGGCTGGGGGAAGGTACTTTTTAAATCTGGAAGATCTGGTCAATTTAAGTGTGTGTGTGTGTGTGTGTGTACGTGTCCATGAGTGTGTGCAATGCGTGCTCACAGTGAAGAAACGAGAAGAAAAAAAGGTAAAAGTCCTTCGTTCATGTGGAGCCTATCAGCTTTTCTGTGAAAAGAAAAAGGGGGGGGGGGGCGGACCTTCAGACCTTGTTCACCAATTTAACCAATCACAGTCCAGTGGGTTGTCCCTTTCAGACATTATTAACCAATCACAGTCCAGCGGGTTGTCCCCTTCAGACATTATTAACCAATCACAGTCCAGCAGGGTTGTCCCCTTCAGACATTATTAACCAATCACAGTCCAGCGGGTTGTCCCTTTCAGACATTATTAACCAATCACAGTCCAGCGGGTTGTCCCTTTCAGACATTATTAACCAATCACAGTTCAGCGGTGGATGTTGGATCGTCAACACAAAGAGCTTTAGATGAGAGATGGTCGAACAAAAATAGAGAGTGAGAGAGAGAGAGAGGGGGGGGGGGTGGCGGAGAGAGTTCGATCAATAGATTTTAGTGCTGTTTGTAGCCCTGGTCCAGATGTTGGTCCACTTTTAGTCCCGTTCTAGGCCCAGTAGTCTGCGGCTGGCATCCCATAAGCAGAGCTGCAGCTGGGGGTCAAGGGTGGCCGGTGATGTCATCTCCCTGCGCCCATTGACCCAGTAGCCTCCTCCCTCTCCCTCCAGGGCAGGAGACAGAGCGGCATACAGCACAGAGGACGCTCCCTCTGCAGGAGTCTGAAGAGACGCACACACACACACACACACACACACACACACACACACACACACACACACACACACACACACACACACACACACACACACACACACACACACACACACACACACACACACACAGAAACACAGAAAGTTACGACAAACACGCCACATACTGTATGGGACAGTCTATATCACAACCCACCCGCTCATCTCTAGTTGAGGTGAATGTTGTGCATGAGGTCTCCAGTAAGGTAAGAGTTAAGTGGTCTGCACACGGCGAGCGAGCGACGTCGCCTGGCGATGCGATCGCCTGTCGCTCAACGACAACCGCTTGGCCCCGCACACCAGAGGCGACCGTTCAGGTATAATAATGTGTTTAGCTGGGGGTGTGGTTACTTGTTTCCCGGGAGATATAGGAGGACGGACCGCCGGGACCGGACGTTATGTTGTTGTGAGGCGAGCAGCTCTTCACTAGCACTAGCAGCAGTGGTGCAGTCGTAATATGGGAACTGGTTCACACGCCACGTGCACGCGCGCTCGTGCGCATACATGTTCCCTCAGTTGCGCACAGAACAGATGATTATTATGCATAACAATGGAGATCAAGCAGCCCCCCACCTTCTCGTAGGTTCCTATTATTATGCAACGTCTAGGTGAGAAGTGCCGGTGTTCTGCGAAATTCTACTACCTGCTGAATTCTGCTGCCAGCGCTCCTGCGCATGACCCACAATCGTTCACTCTACAATATTCTGCCACCTTGCTGACGAACGTCTTGTTGAGTCTTGTTGATATATCTTAAACAATATCTTAAACATATATGTTTTTCATTGCACCTTTTGAACTGTATATGTAGCACTTGTGTTAATAACAGTAACAGCTGTTTGCCACGGGCACAGTTCTAGGTTCGAATGCGACAAGGAGTAATATACACAATTAAAAGAATAGTAGACCAGAGGCAGAGTTATAACAATAACCGGGGTTTTAATTAAAAGCGCGCTAGATAAACAGTAATAATACATACGTACGTAAAGTACAACTTATGCTGAGGTATCCCTTTTTGATTAGGTCAGTAACCTCTCCTTGCGGGAGGGTTAGGTCGATATCAAGGCCTAGGTCAATTGGATCAACATATTGGGGTTCGTTCAGACGTCTCTGAGGTTATCATCGGTAACTCTATATTAGTTTATCAGGGAATGCAAATACCTTATTAGGTGAATTGGCCCTTTACTCTCGAAGGTTCTACTATGACATCACCACAACCAGGAAGTGATTCGGCTCTAATCGGTATGTCATCTAGAATGTTCTATTATGACATCACCACAACCAGGAAGTGATTCGGCTATAATCGGTATGTCATCTAGAATGTTCTATTATGACATCACCACAACCAGGAAGTGAGACCTCATGGTAAAACAGGAAGTGGTAGCTCAGAGATAAACAGGAACTATTTATGTAATTGATAATTATGAATCTGAACCCTGGGTTACATATACGCATGTAAATATTTGCATGTAGGGGCCGGGTAGCTTTCTACAACGGCCGGGTACTTATCATTGCGCGCACTTCTGCCCTGAGTGACCTACTAATAACACGCCGTGTAACCGCGTGTGTGCACGACTGCACCCCTGACTAGCAGGTAGCTGTGTTGTGCGTCACGAGGGAATATTAACCTGTAAAACCCATATTGAGCTGGAATTAAACCACCATATATATATACGAATACAACCGCTCCTCATTCTTCCTGACATTACTGCATGACTGATCGCTACAATATGTTCATTACCACCGATTGGACAAGTAATGTTATGCACCTGCTGAGAGAGAATGTTTTTTCACTGAAGACGCAAACTTCTGTTCTCAAGCATCATTTTCTTTGGACAATAAACCATATAAACTACATCGGCTGCAGCCTGGACATTAAACTCTGTCAACACCCACAACTCCTTTTGTTACCCGAGTATAAAAACATCTAGTAGGTGCATAGTGGCGCATTGTTCATTTATTAGTTAATGACAAGCGGCCACTATAGCTGCTCCAGCTAACGTTATTTATTTAAATTGTTCCTGTTAATAATAATGAACATAAGTAGCATGGTAATAATACATAGGTTATTGATCAATGAATGTATTGATACATTAATGGTGTACAAAGGATACACCAGTAGAAGTCATGTTATTTCCTCATCGTCTTTGCTGTGGCCTGCCATGGCCTCAAAAAATAGGATCGAAGCGATTTTTAGCCAGGCGACAGAAATAGCTGGCCGACCGTCGCTTCAAAATCTCCTGCCGCGTGGGTTCTCTCATTCATAACAATGGAGGCGATACAATTATGTCGGTCGGCTCGCAAAAAAAGTCAGTCGCCTGGCTTAAATCGCCCGCCGTGTGTGCGGAGCCCTTTAGGTTTATAAACAGTAAGATTAAGGTTAGGGTAAAGATAAGGGTTAGGTTTATAAACAGTAAGATTAAGGTTAGGGTTAAGATAAGAGTTAGGTTTATAAACAGTAAGATTAAGGTTAGGGTTAAGATAAGGGTTAGGTTTATAAACAGTAAGGTTAAGGTTAGGGTTAAGGAAAGAGTTAGGTTTATAAACAGTAAGGTTAAGGTTAGGGTTAGGGTAAGGGTTAGTAAACATTAAGGTTAAGGTAATGGGTTAGGTTCATACACAACCGGCCATGAGGCGAAATGGCATGAAAATAAGGAGTCCCACATCAAAAGCCAGAGGACTGAATCTAGGATGACAAGTTAGACAATAAGTTACCATCGCCTTGGCCCAGAACTGCAGAGTCTTGTCTGTGTGTGTGTGTGTGTGTGTGTGTGTGTGTGTGTGTGTGTGTGTTACTGACAGAGTAGCAAAAAAAAAAAAAAAATGAATCTAGAGAAACTACAGTACAGCCTTAAGCTGTAGGGATAGCTGAGGTAGAGGTTCCCTTAGAGTAAGTGCGTGTGTGTGTGTGTGTGTGTGTGTGTGTGTGTGTGTGTGTGTGTGTGTGTGTGTGTGTGTGTGTGTGTGTGTGTGTGTGTGTGTGTGTGTGTGTGTGTGTGTGTGTGTGTGTGTGTGTGTGTGTGTGTGTGTGTGACTGCCTGCCTGTCTGTCTTTCACATGCCCTCCCAGATGCTCCCCTCTTACTATTATCAATATGAAGGGCTGGATGATGCATTGTTCCCTGTGTGCAGACCTGAGCACATTATGAGATTACAGACACATCAACACACACACACACACACACACACACGCACACGCACACACACACAGACACACACACACACACACACACACACACACACACACACACACACACACACACACACACACACACACACACACACACACACACACACACACACACACACACATACATACACATAGACACAAGCGTGCCTGCGTGCACACGTCTCTAGCCTTTGGCTCTGCTCTAAGCATGCGTTTAAATGGCATGGCCTGAGAGGAGAAGCATTATAATAGGGTCTTATCGACGTGCATGTGTGTTAATGGCTACTTGCTGCAGTGCATGTGTGATTAATGTGTTTGTGTTCGTAGTTGCAGGGCAAAAGCATCCAAAAGGTCGTGCTTGGAGGCGACTGCCTGGGAAGATTACACTCACAAACACACACACGCATCCATACAAACACACACACACACAAGCAAGCAAGTACACATGCACGCACATGCATGCACACACACAGATGTCGCCTTCAATTGCATCCTAGAGATATTAACAGTAGCTCAAGGCCATTGCTTTAAGATATGCAACAAATATTCTAAAATAGTCCTGTTGTGGTCTCAAAGCAAATCCTGCTTTCATTATAGCAAGACTCCATGTACACAAAACAGCCAGTCAGCTGCGTGTGTGTGTGTGTGTGTGTATGTGTGTGTGTGTGTGTGTGTGTGTGTGAGCATGCATGCTCGTATCGATGGCCAACGAACAAAACCTCCTATCTGAATTCTTTTTTTATTAAGTGTTGTTTTCGTGTTGTTTTCTTGCAGAATGCAATTTTTTTAAGGATACCCAATACAACACACTGTTTTTGGACTGCATTACTATATTATGTGTTAACAATACCGACCAGGTATTAGTGCCTTGTTGCAAAGTGCAGATAGGAGGTTTTTCCCCATGTTTCTTTTATGCAGTTCTTTGGCCATATGCGCTCGGCTAGTGTGAATGGTTAGACAGGTAGAGACGGGACGATACAGTATATAACGTGGGTGGCCCGGTTAGTCAGACTGGGGACCTCAGATCACGTCAGAGCTTTGGTCTGAGATTGCGAGAACCTTGGGGGTGAGAGACTGCACCGCACTACCTAACGGTTTGTGTGAGCGGTTTCACCGGTCCATGAAGGCCGCTCTCCGAGCTACCCTTAAGTAGTTGGGTCGACAGACTCCCGTGGGTCATGTTGGGTCTCAGGACCACCCCCAAGGAGTCAGCTGAGCTGGTCTATGGCCAACCGCTGCAAGTCCCCGGGGAGTTCATGCCTGACACCACAGACTCCTGGTCTGCGACCCAACAGCGGTCTTTGCTCTTGGAGAACGCTAGGGCATTTGCGCCGGTCCCCACCTCGCAGCATGGTTTGCCGTGGACTCATATCCCGCCCGGCCTCCAGGCGACGGAATATGTGTTCATACGGTACGATGCCCACCGCGGATCCTTTCAACCCCCCTACGATGGCCAATTTCGGGTCCTGCAGCCGGGAAGTAAGACCTTTGTGGTGGACATTGGCGGTAAGCCAGAACATGTCTCGGTGGACCGGCTTAAGCCAGCTCACTTGGATGTGGATCACCCCGTTGCACTCGCTCAGCCCCCGCGGTAGGACGACCTCCCTGTGTTAAACCCCATCACCCCAAGTCACTTTTGAATTCCTCATCACCAAATAGCCACCTTGCCCACCTCACCACCACAAGGCTCCAGGGGGTCCCGCTGTATCTCATATGTCAGCTCCGGTTATTCGGAGCCGTTATGGTCGGGAGGTCCATTTACCGACCCGTTTTCTGAGTTAGTAGGGTGAATTCTGGGGGGACATATGTACTGGACACTTAGATGGACTGAACATAATTCACCTACACTGTCACTTTAAGGACACTGGGGATTGTGGGTATGTGGGTCAGCCATATTAACTGTATGTTGGGTTTGTTGTGGTTGTCACACTATGAAAATAAATGATACACATTAATGTGTGATCAAAGAAACCTACGCTCTCTGATCTTGTTTTCACAACTCCTATAAAGTAGTCTATAAACTTAACCAACTCTAGGAAGATTTCAAAGGACCTCCCAATATATTGCCAATTATGTACAATACTGTATGTAAGGAGGGATGTGATTGGTTCTATAGTTTCAACGGACATGTTAATTTTCAGGCTGTATTGTAACAAAGTGATTAGGTCACCATACCATTAATGTAATATCAGACCAATAAAGACAGTTGTATTACCTGGCTCTAAACTATTTATTTAACCATATTTCACGATAGACAAGATAGTCTTTTTAGGCTATGAGTAAGACTTTGTAACTACATTGTCATCTTTTCAAATTAGCTGAAAATCTGTCTGAATGGAAGGGCTCCATGTTGATGGCAAACACATCATCACAGTGTGAACATGTAACATTCTACCAGATATGAATGAGTTTGGTGTGCAAACATAAAAGTAGCAGTGCTAATGCTATGGTTTTTTCTATGTGGCATCAAGGTCATATGTTTCTCTGCCATGGCAGGGTGCGGCTCACGCCATGAAGTCCTGCAATGCCCTGTGTCTGAAGTAGTAGATATGTTGTACCCTGAAGAAGAACCGTGCGATGGTGCTCTGCGCAAGGCGGAGCGGTGGCCAGAGGTGGCGGTAGAGAGCTGTGTCCACCATGCCTGGGTCCACGGCACACAAGCTCACCGGGAACCCTCCACGCTCCAGCTCTCGTTGCAGGTGGGAGGAGAACAGGAGGAGCGCCAGCTTACTCTGACAGTAGGCCGCATGGGCTGAATAAAACTGACTGAAGAGAGAGAGGGAGGGAGGGAAGAGAGAGAAAGAGAGAGGAGAGAGATGAAGGGAGAGAGAGAGGGAGGGAAAGAGAATGATGGAGAGAGAGAGAGGAGAGAGATAGGGAGAGGGTAAGGAGGGAGAGAGAGAAAGAGGGAGAGAAAGAGAAGAGAGGTTAAGGACGGAGAGAGAGGGGGAGAGAAAAAGAGAGGAAGGGTAGGGAGGGTAGGGGAGAGGGAGAGAGAGGGGGGAGGGTAAGGAGGGAGAGAGAGAAAGAGGGAGAGAGGGAGGGAGAGAAAGAGAAGAGAGAGGGGGAGGGATGGAGAGAGATAGAGAGAGAGAGATGGAGAGAGAAAGAGGGAGAGAGGGAGGGAGAGAAAGATAAGAGAGAGAGGGAGGGATGGAGAGAGAGGGTAAGGACGGAGAGAGAGAGAGGGGGAGAGAAAAATAGAGGAAGGGTAGGAGAGAGACAGGGAGAGAAATGGAAAAAGGGAGAGGTGGCTCAACAATAATATGTTCACATTACTTGAACAGACAAGTGTGTAAATGGACAGATGGACCTCACATCTACATGGATAAACATCCCCTCCCCCTCAAATGGAACACATATGTGTGTGTTGTGCGGCTGGGAGGAGAGAACCAGAAGATTGTAACATCTCGCCTGTTCAAACCCTGTTGAACCTCTGTAAGGTACAGTATGAGAAAATATTTTGGAGGGTTGAAACAGGCTAAGGGAGCAGCCACATGGATCCATCACAAAACAGAGGGAGAGAATCGGCATCAGGTGTTTTTTTTTTTAAATTAGAACCTAACAAAATCGTACATTTGCAGAAACGACAACTTTGTCCAACAGGCGGCAACATATCCAGCTGCACTTCCAAAAGTTCATCTTATCTCTCCGAATCGTTCTGTCCGTCAAAACGGATACAAATCTGGCGGTGATGGACTCACCATCAGCCCTGTCCAACAAACAGTTGCTCCTTATGGAAAGGTAAATAAAAACAGACAGACAGACACAACGGATTAATGTAGCCGAGCCCTAAAGCATTCAGAATGTCTGTGTGTGCGTGTGTGAATGAATGAATGAATGAAAACTTTATTTAACAGATTGCAGAATGGGTACAATACAGTACGGCTCAATACATACAATTGTTAAGGGGATGCAGACCTGAGAAAGACGTTTTCAATTCATATAGACATTTATGACATACACAACATACATGACATTTATGGCATAGGGACATATAGGTATTTAGTACTGATACATTTGTGACATAAACGGTATTCAAATATACAGTACTGTTACCCCTAGATCCTGACAGAGTATATACATATGATGGGGAGGGGACTGTACATTAGGAGGGGGTGGGTGGGTGGCTGAGAAATATACATACGGCGGGGAGGGAATATATACATGCGGTGGGGAGGAGACTGTCTATTAGGAGGTGGTGGGGGTTTTGGGCATTTACGGTGGCCAGTTTCGATTTGCAGCCTCCCGTAGGTGCTCTTTAAGAGCGGTTTTGAATGTGGGTAGTGATTCACATTCCTTTACAGCTTTGGGTAGGGCGTTCCACATTGTTGTGGCATAATTGCGAAACGTGTTTAGTCCCTTGTTTGAGCCGAATCTGGGTTTTACATGATTTGTTGAGCTTCCTCTGGTGTAGTGGTTGTGGTATTCACTGACCTTTGGGAAGTATTTTGACATGTACATGGGTACCCCGGTCGTATAGTGTATCTTGTAGACCAGGCCCATTGCAAGTTGCTGTACTCTGTCGTCTACTCTAAGCCATCCTAGGTTGTCAAAGTGGGCAGGGGTGAGGTGGGTTCTGGGGGTAAGGTCAAGTAGTAGTCTGACCAGTTTGTTTTGTGATGTTTGTAATTTTGTTTTAAGCGCCTTTGAGGTGCTTTGGTACCATGAGGTGCACGCATAGTCGTAGTACCCTTGAATGAGTGCACCTGCCAGAGTCTTCAGGGTATTCTTGTTTACCAGAGAGGAGATCCGGTACAAGAATCTAGTTCGTTGGTTGACTTTTTTTTATTACATTGGATGCCATTTTGTCACAGGAAAGATTTGCCTCTAGGATGGATGAATGAATGAATGAATGAATGAATGAAAACTTTATTTAACAGATTGCAGAATGGGTACAATACAGTACGGCTCAATACATACAATTGTTAAGGGGATGCAGACCTGAGAAAGACGTTTGTCTTGTTTCCATCAGGGTCCTCCATTTTCAATTCATATAGACATATATGACATACATGACATACAGATAGTCAGTACTGCTACATCTATACATTTATGACATACCAGATTTGCAAATACAGTACTGTTTGTGATACAGAAGGAGTCAAGAAAAGGGAGTATATACATTTGACGTAGAAACTGTACATTGGAGGAGGTTGGGTGGGGGGGGGGTTGGGTACATTGGGATATTGACAACCATACTGGGTAATTTACATTGGAGGTGGTTGGGGGGGGGGGGGGGGGGGGCGGGGGGCACACTGTATAAACAAGTAACACTGTACATTGAGGGGGGGGGGGGAGGAGACACTGTACAAACAAACACAATTGTACATTGAACTATTGACAAAACCATACTAGGTAAATGACTGTACATTGGAGGGGGTTGGGTTAGGATATTTACAGGGGCCAATGTTGAATTGCAGTCTCCCGTAGGTGTCCCTTGAGAGAGGTTTTGAAAGTGGGTAGTGATCCACATTCCTTTACAGCTTTGGGTAGGGCGTTCCACATTGATGTGGCATAATTGCGAAACGTGTTTAGTCCCTTATTTGAGCCGAATCTGGGTTTAACATGATTTGTGGAGCTCCCTCTGGTGTTGTGATCGTGGTATTCACTGACCTTTGGGAAGTATTTTGACATGTACATGGGTACCTTGGTCGTGTAGTGTATCTTGTAGACCAGGCCCATTGCAAGTTGTTGTACTCTGTCGTCTACTCTAAGCCATCCTAGGTTGTCAAAGTGGGCAGGGGTGAGGTGGGTTCTAGGAGTAAGGTCAAGCAGTAGTCTGACCAGTTTGTTTTGAGATGTTTGTAATTTTGTTTTTAGCGCCTTTGAGGTGCTTTGGTACCATGAGGTGCAAGCATAGTCGTAGTACCCCTGAATGAGTGCTCCTGCCAGAGTCTTCAGGGTGTTCTTGTTTACCAGAGAGGAGATCCGGTACAAGAATCGAGTTCGTTGGTTGACTTTTTTTATTACATTGGATGCCATTTTGTCACAGGAGAGATTAGCCTCTAGGATGGAACCCAGGTAGGTAATTTCATCTTTCCTTGTGACAATATTGTCACCCACTGTAACTGAGAAGCCGTCGGTCTTGCTGAGTTTGTTATTTGAACCGAAGAGAATGGACTCTGTTTTGCCCATGTGTAATGATAGTTTGTTATCAGCGAGCCATATGCAGATTCTGCCTAGTTCCGAGCTGAGGGTTTTTTCAACCTGTAACTTGTTCTTGTCACCTATGGAACATAGGTGTGGCGCCCCCTACCTGCTGTTCAGGTCGCCCAGTCTGATCTCCCCAGCATGGTGTGCCGAAGAGGAGACGTTGACCACACGGCAACAGGATCCGCGTTTCCCACAATCCTTCAGCTTGTCCAGGAGTAGCCAGGTCAACAGGAAGTGACCTAGGTAGTTGACCCCCAAGTGCTCCTCGAACCCGTCCTCTGTACGACCCTCAGGTACCAGCATAACACCCGCTGGAGGAGCACACACACGTTTTCATGCATTGTGGGGACATTCCATAGACATACATTCATTCACTAACCCCATAACCCTCACCTTAAATAGGTAATTTGCCTTGTGGGGACCAGCCTATGTCTCCACAACAACAACAAAACATCACTTGTGGGAACATTTGGTCCACACAACAGTAGGAAAAAAAGGACAGACACACACACACACACACGCACGCACGCACGCACGCACGCACGCACGCACGCACGCACGTGCATATCTTTAGGGAAAAATGAAGGCCAATATCTTGGTAGGCCAGACATGCACGTTTTATTAAACAACTCAGATTCAACTATGAATATGTCAAAGAAGATACCGATTGGCTGATAAATCCGTCACTCACCATTATTGACCAGTATGTGCAGCGGCAGATCCCGCCCCTTAAAGCTTTGGACGAATCGGCGGATGGACTGCAGAGAGGCTAGGTCCAGCCTCTCGAACTCCACTGAAATTACACACGCACACGCACACACAAACAAACACACACATGCACCAGCACCATTGTAAACGGATTATTTCTGCTAGCCGTTTCTGTGGTGAGACATCAAAGCGTGTATTAATCATCTCTTACACTGTGCTCTGTGGCGTCTTACATTGGAAGACTAGAGCTGCCTCCCAACCACCCTAATGCCCTCCTGTGCTCCGTCAGAGCTTAATGTGCCGTTATATCCAGGCTAATGTATGATAAGACCCAGCAGGAAGACCATGATCTGCTACCATCTAAACCTGTGTGTGCTGTAGGTGCTCGCGCTATGTAGTACAACGTGAGGCCCGGGGAACCCCAAGGGGCCCTTGAGAGGGTTCCAGGGGGTCCAGTGACTTAGAAGTTCCCCGTTGACAACGGACAATTCTTGGCGCAGAGTGATGCAACTCACAAATTAGATTTGACGAAAATGAAAAAGGAAATGATTTGTGTGATTTCTTCTTTTTTTTTGGTACATAGTGAGAACTAGGTACAGACAAAAAAATGTGGTCATTATTCATTTCATGGGATATTTAAAAGGCATCTGTGATCAGATTACCATTAACCATTATTTTCTTTGGTTACTTTTTCATTTTTTAATCAGATTACCGTAATTATCGTTTCATGTAATGTAATCCATTGGTTCCCAAACCATGTGTGTGTGTGTGTGTTGAAATAAACTAGGTGATCAGGACAGGTAGGATAACTATTATAACTACTATTGCATTTGTAAAGTGAGACACACACATGTATTACTACTTATCATCTGCTAGATCCAGTTTATCGTACCTGTCAGTGCTTTGTATATTACTGTGTACAAATTATGTACAATGTTGTCATGTATAGACGTCTATGACTCATGTGTTGACTCTAAAATAAGGAATATTGCGACTGTTTGGCGGCGTACTGTACGTTATGCTGCTGTCGTGTGTGTGTGCGTGTGTGTGTGTGTGTGTGTGTGTGTGTGTGTGTGTGTGTGTGTGTGTGTGTGTGTGTGTGTGTGTGTGTGTGTGTGTGTGTGTGTGTGTGTGTGTGTGTGTATCTCTGTCTCTCTGACATGCTGACAGGATGCAGGATGACATCATGCCAGAATCAGACCAATGATAGTGTGTGTGATAGTGAGTGGAGCAGTGCTGGGCTGTCAGTCTCACTGCTCTCCTCTCATCTAAGGCTATGTGTCCACCAGGGACGTTTTATGAGTTGTCAGCTCCTTTCTGTCATTAATTTCTATGCTGGAGAAGCGACAGGCGCGCTCCTCTTCCCAGCGACACGCCTCGCGTTTTATGAGCTCTGGGTGGCAGCGTTTTTGGTCGGAGC